>NC_037091.1:5597500-5785000 GCF_002994745.2 Rosa chinensis
TGTGAAAAAATAGAATAGAGACAGAATTCAGTATAAACAATAATTAACATGACTAGTTATATATTACCAAGATATATATCAGTGGTAAATATATATGTATCTCACACGGATTTTCGTGGCAAATTTTTTCCCGCTCACTTTTTTGGAACAAATTCAATTTCCCTCCCCTAATAGTATTACACACGGATTTCCGTGGATTACTGAGGTACATACACACGGATAATAGTGGTAAAGATAAATGTATTTCACACGGATTTCCGTGGAAATTCCTCTTATAACCAGCAAATTGATCCAAATCTGAAGCTATTGAGTTATTGAAGTAAATTCACACAGATATCTGTAACAAATGTAAATGTATTTCACACGGATATTTGTGTGAAATATTATAAACACACAGATTTCCGTGCATCACTGCTGCTTAAAACCAGATTGGGTAAATTGAAAAGCCTCCTCCGAATCGAATTCTCCTCTGTCTCCCTCTCTCTCATCTCTTCCACCCACTGCCCCCTCCCCCACCCTCTTCTCCGCCTCCCCTCTCTCTGCTCCTCCACCCCCAGCTCCCCCTCTCTCTGTGAATTTTGAGAAATTGGAAGGTTTGTGTGTCTAGGTTTCAATGGCGTATTTCCAGAACGATGACCTCGAGTACTTCGTCAACGACTACTACGGCGACGTCATTGAGTTCAGGGGCGGATCCAGCCACAGGCTTGGTAGGGCTCAACTCCGCCGTCTCTGACTCTCTCCGTCCCCGCCTATCCGGTCTCCCGTCCCCGACCTCCAGGTATCTCTCTCTTCCAGTCTCCCTCTCCGTCTTCTTCTCCTCCTCTTCCTCTTCTTCTTCTTCTTCTCTTATTACCTTCTTCTTCTTAATCTGATTGAATCATGAATCACCCATTTTGTCCAATTCACTAATACTGTTATTGTGACTTGTTTGTGCAGAACGTTTTGGATCGAAGTTGACACCTGAGGAGCTCCTGGAGTTTGATTTTCCTCTCAATTTGTTTCAGTTCTAATATGAACTTATCTTGTATGTATATGTTAATTGAGTTTCAGTTCTAATCTGAGCCTCTGCAAATAATAGCTAGTCTCCCTCTGTATATATATAGGATCAATTGTTTGAACGTTTGGAAATGCACAAAATCCAATTGAGTTTCATTTTCATGAGGGTTGATAGGAGCATTTTAATGCGACGTTTTAACTGTTATTTCCCTATATTTTCTGCGTTATTTCCTTAATAAAACTCTATTTAGGAAAGTTTCCATTCTTCGAATGGGAAAGTTCCTAATTGTAGAAAGTTTCCGTTTTGTAGTTTCTATTTTCCATTTTTAGAAAGTTTCTATTTTAGTTTAAGAAAGTTTCCATTTCTTATTTTAGAAAGCTTCTATTTTCAGGTTTTTGGAATAAATAAGCTGAATTGAGTTCATAAATGGAACGAGAAGCTTCATGAAGATGACATGGCAAGGAGAGAATCAAGGAAGAGTTTTTTTAAAAAAAGGAAAATATATTTTCCTTGGGGATTAAATTTGCCATGCAATACTTAAGGAAAAACAAGGTGACAACGTGGGAATTAAGGTGATTGATTGAGAATTTCACGTGGAATAAATCAAAGGAGATTTTCTTGGGAGATTTTTATGGAAAGAAATATTGTTGGAGGAGTAAATTGGTGTGATTGCCAACATGAAAATCAGAAATAATCAAGGAGATGACGCAAAGAGAGATTCAAGGGAGATATTTATGGAAGGAAAATATGTGTGCACCAAGGAAAAGCTCAAAAGGCGTCCAGATTCATCCCTAAATTCCCTAAAGGATTCGTTGGCCGAAATTCATGAAGAAAATCAGAATAATTTCAAGGAAATTCAGCAATTAAATATTAGGGAGGTATTTTAGAGAATTATGATTGGTTGGAACACATCACAAGGCTTACTTGGCATTCTATGATTGGTTGGACCACATCACAAAGCTTACTTGGCGAATTTCTATTGGTGGAAGCTATGTGGAAATTTCTGATTGCTTTGTGAACCCTAACCGTGCTCCTATATATACCCACCTCTTTGACGTTGAGAAGGGTTCCTCTCCCCCATACAATTTACACTTTAGAAAAAAATCAGAAAATCTTCTTAGCATAGCTGTGAGTTTCTCCATCCTCTAGTCATCTCCACGAGTTCAAGCAAGGCCAAGGGAGAAGAAGCATAGCCGTGAGCATCCATCATCCATCTCCAACCTTGAAGCTTGCTTTCGAGATTCAAGAGACCACCACATCAATCGTTAATCACCATCTCCATCTCACGGTGTAATCCGATTCTCCTTTGTAACCTTTGCTTTGAATTTCATTGGTTATGAACTAGTTGACATATGTGTTTGAACAAATATTAATTTCTGGAATTTTTATGATTAATTGAGAATTTTCAGATTCATATTATTGTGATTCGAGAGTTGCTTGTGTGGGTTTGTTTAATTAAATTTGCGTTATAGATAACTTTTGTATTTTAATCTTATGTGGTTGCAAACACTTAGGGTTTCGATATAATTGGTGCTAGGTTTAAGAACATGAAATCGACTTTTCGTTTTGTGTAAACTTGAATCAAAGTAGTAAAGGTTTTGTATAAAGATCGAATTTAATTAAAGAGAATTGCAATTAGGTGGACTTTTCCATACTAAGTTGTACACTTGAGTTGATAGCCTTTCTCTATGTGTAATGCGTTAAACATGACATGATTGACTAGCTTTCTAGGGTTTGATTGCATGTTTGATAGGATTAATCTAGGTGCTTTCGCTTAGGTTAATTAGCATTGAAAAGTAAAAAATGGGAATTCATTTGCTTTCGAATGTTTCACATGATCAACTCCTTTCTCATGACTTAGATGAACAATATTAGGGTTTGAGTCAATTTTAATCATATGTTTCGATTTTGATCTTTGTTCTCTCATTCCATTCGTATTTTTATGTTTTTGCATTTTAATTGTTTTGTTAACTTAGTTTTATTTTCGAAAACCCAAAAACAAAATCCCCCTTTTTCGTGTACAATGTTTATAGTTGTGAATATCTTTGTGAATATTATACTTTGTTTTAATTTTAATTGTTTAATTGTTTGACAATGACACGTGTACCCTCAATCCCCGGAATAGAACGATCCCTATTTATTACGTACTACTAATGACATTTCAGGGTTAAATTATGCGCTTGCTCAAAGCGTATCAATTTTTGGCGCCGTTGCCGGGGATTGAAAAATCACTTGTTTTTGTTTATAATTATTGTATATAAATTGTTGAAACTTAGTTTAAAATTAACTTGGTTGTTTTTTTATATTGTTGAACACGAGTTTTTAATTGTAAGTTGTAAATTGAATGGAATAGGTGAAGTCTCTTTTGTTAATATTGGCCTTAACCCCTTATTGGTGCCTAGTTCAGGTCCCTTAAGGTTGAGGGCAGCCTTTATTAACACTTGTTGAACTGTCTTCACACTTAGGACCTTTTTCATCTTAGTAAGTATAGCCTATGTGGAATGGTGTCTAGAAAGGGGACAACGTTCATGACGGGTTTTTGAATCCAGAAGTGCTTACAAATGGGCCTAAACCACTATGTGGGAGTAGCTCATGCCAAAATGGATTTTTCCTCTCGTGTTCGTCCTCCCCCACCTGGCCATTTCAGTAAGGTTGCCCAAAGGATGTAAGAGGGACTTTGTGTCTAGACGACTATACTTGGGCCGCATGTCCAACTTGATTTACCGCTTGGAATTAGATTTGATATCAATAATATTTATGACAAAAGAAAATGTAACAAAATGTTGTGATACACTAAGGTAAAAAAAAAACACTTGTGTAAATATTTTTCGTGCTTTTCTTTTTTTACTCACTTGTATACCTAACTTGTGTCGTATGTACAATGTACTTGTTAATTATACTTGTATTTTGTAATTCATAGTTACTTGTTTATATATTTTCTAAATATTTGTTAATTATAGTTACTAACTTTTTAATTTCTATTCCGTCTGGCTGAAAGACGTTAAACTCAAGCGCTGCTTGGGAGGCAACCCAATTCAGAAGCAGCTGTGAATGAGTCTTCAAACGCAGATTTGCTTTCTCTTTCCCTATTTCTTTTTATATTTTTAATTTTTCTTCTTTGTTTTGTTTTAGGATTTGTTTTCGTGAATGTCTTCTATCTATGCTTAATTGTTTCATTGCATGCTTATGATTGATTACATTGAGGACAATGCAATATTTAAGTGTGGGGGAAGGGATTTATACTTTCGTTTTTTTATTTTGAGTCATATATATTGGAAAATACAAAAAAATCAAAAAATGTCAAAAAAAAAAAAATTTCGTTGCTTTTATTTATTGAGTCTTAGTCCTTTGTTTTTATTTTTGAGTCTTAGGATGCCCTTTCAACTGTCTAGGATGAGCTTATATCTCCGAAATTATGGCTAAAAGAGGATCACAATGTTGAGATGATTTTAACATGGTATTCTTTGGTTAATTGAGATATATGAAAAATGTGTGCATGAGTAGTGGATATGGATTTCGTAACCTTGGTACAGAATATGAGCATGTTAAGATGAGTTTTGATTCATAAAAGCCCATGTGAGATATTGAGCCCATGTCCTTTTTCTTGGAGTGATAAATGAAAAATATATTCTTATTTTCTTAGCGATGTTTTGATGATCTCATTATTCTTTCATTTGATTGATTACTTGCCATAGATTAAGTTTGATGGACTAGAGAATGCTAGAATTCACTCTTGTACATGTTGAGACGTTTGTCAATATATGACCCTGATTCTGGAAATGATAGAGGCACCCTAGGAATTACCACCATTGCCAAATAATCATGTGTCCCCTTTTGTGCCCGTCGTGGGACTCCCCTAGTTTAACCCTTTTGAGCCTACATTAAGCTTTTTCTTTCATTACCCTTAAAATCCTTAACCCTAAACCTTAGTATAGCTACACTCCTACCCTTTGTTCTAAAAACTTAGTGGAGCTATCTTTTGGGACATTACTTAAGGATTTGGCATTGAGAATGAAGATTGAGAAGAGGTGAATGTTCAAGTGTGGGGGTAGACTTGTCCATACAGAGAAAAATATGTGAAAGCCGTGAAAAAAAGAAGAAAAAGGAAAATGTGTACGGCTAGAAAAGAAAAAGAAAAATATATCTATGGATTTTAGTCCCCCATACTTGGTGAGTTTGGAGATTGTTTTGAATTGAAGGCCCACTAATGAAAAATTTGGCCTTTGTCCAATTCACCAGAGTTCAAAGGAAGTTTAGAGTGAAGTTAGGGCCCAAAATGAAGACATCTGGCCTCTTTACATTACCTCTATGGGATGGGACGTTTTGATATATCTTGGTGGATTTCTAGAAGTCTCTACATCAGCATGAGCTCTGCTAGGTTTTTAGGGCACTTTGTTAAATCCTTACCTTTCATTTCTTAAAACCTTGAGCCTTAGCCCCATTACAACCTCTGATAAGACCTTCTTGATCCTTAAGATGGGACAGCCTTTGATCTGTGGAGATGAATTATAAGAGTTGAACCTATGGCTTGGGTCCATCAGTGCAAGTAGTTGATATCCTTCATGAGATCTTTTGAAAAAAAAAAAATTATATTCACAAAGTGCTTTTCATTTCTTATATATGTGAGCTATTTGATTGCCTCAAAATATTTTCTCCCACATATAATTGAGTGATTATAAGCTTTTAAGCATTGCCTTGAATTCTGAGAGAAGAAAGAGTGGATATACCTTGTGAGGATATGAATCATACTTGTTTGAAGCATGCTTAACAGAAACCATCACCATTGTTCCAACCAAGTCCTACTTGTGTATATGTAAATTATGTGTTTCAATATGTAAATTATGTGTTTCAATTAACTCTCGAATGCTTAAACATTGATTCTTGGTGGAGTGCTAATCTTGGTGTTGTGAAAGTAAGAGATTGTTGAGACAAAAAGTTGAAGGGCAATAGAGTCATTGTTTGTGTAGAGTCTTTAAATTTTCGTTGAGTCTTAGTTGAGTCTTTTTGTGATTTTGCTAAGGGACTAGCAAAAGCTAAGTGTGGGGGAATTTGATAGGAGCATTTTAATGCGACATTTTAACTGTTATTTCCCTATATTTTCTGTGTTATTTCCTTAATAAAACTCTGTTTAGGAAAGTTTCCATTCTTCGAATGGGAAAGTTCCTAATTGTAGAAAGTTTCCGTTTTGTAGTTTCTATTTTCCATTTTTAGAAAGTTTCCATTTTAGTTTAAGAAAGTTTCCATTTCTTATTTTAGAAAGCTTCTATTTTCAGGTTTTTGGAATAAATAAGCTGAATTGAGTTCATAAATGGAACGAGAAGCTTCATGAAGATGACATGGCAAGGAGAGAATCAAGGAAGAGTTGTTTTAAAAAAAGGAAAATATATTTTCCTTGGGGATTAAATTTGCCATGTAATACTTAAGGAAAAACAAGGTGACAACGTGGGAATTAAGGTGATTGATTGAGAATTTCACGTGGAATAAATCAAAGGAGATTTTCTTGGGAGATTTTTATGGAAAGAAATATTGTTGGAGGAGTAAATTGGTGTGATTGCCAACATGAAAATCAGAAATAATCAAGGAGATGACGCAAAGAGAGATTCAAGGGAGATATTTATGGAAGGAAAATATGTGTGCACCAAGGAAAAGCTCAAAAGGCGTCCAGATTCATCCCTAAATTCCCTAAAGGAATGTTGGCCGAAATTCATGAAGAAAATCAGAATAATTTCAAGGAAATTCAGCAATTAAATATTAGGGAGGTATTTTAGAGAATTATGATTGGTTGGAACACATCACAAGGCTTACTTGGCATTCTATGATTGGTTGGACCACATCACAAAGCTTACTTGGCGAATTCCTATTGGTGGAAGCTATGTGGAAATTTCTGATTGCTTTGTGAACCCTAGCCGTGCTCCTATATATACCCACCTCTTTGACGTTGAGAAGGGTTCCTCTCCCCCATACAATTTACACTTTAGAAAAAAATCAGAAAATCTTCTTAGCATAGCTGTGAGTTTCTCCATCCTCTAGTCATCTCCACGAGTTCAAGCAAGGCCAAGGGAGAAGAAGCATAGCCGTGAGCATCCATCATCCATCTCCAACCTTGAAGCTTGCTTTCGAGATTCAAGAGACCACCACATCAATCGTTCATCACCATCTCCATCTCACGGTGTAATCCGATTCTCCTTTGTAACCTTTGCTTTGAATTTCGTTGGTTATGAACTAGTTGACATATGTGTTTGAACAAATATTAATTTCTGGAATTTTTATGATTAATTGAGAATTTTCAGATTCATATTATTGTGATTCGAGAGTTGCGTATGTGGGTTTGTTTAATTAAATTTGCGTTATAGATAACTTTTGTATTTTAATCTTATGTGGTTGCAAACACTTAGGGTTTCGATATAATTGGTGCTAGGTTTAAGAACATGAAATCGACTTTTCGTTTTGTGTAAACTTGAATCAAAGTAGTAAAGGTTTTGTATAAAGATCGAATTTAATTAAAGAGAATTGCAATTAGGTGGACTTTTCCATACTAAGTTGTACACTTGAGTTGATAGCCTTTCTCTATGTGTAATGCGTTAAACATGACATGATTGACTAGCTTTCTAGGGTTTGATTGCATGTTTGATAGGATTAATCTAGGTGCTTTCGCTTAGGTTAATTAGCATTGAAAAGTAAAAAATGGGAATTCATTTGCTTTCGAATGTTTCACATGATCAACTCCTTTCTCATGACTTAGATGAACAATATTAGGGTTTGAGTCAATTTTAATCATATGTTTCGATTTTGATCTTTGTTCTCTCATTCCATTCGTATTTTTATGTTTTTGCATTTTAATTGTTTTGTTAACTTAGTTTTATTTTCGAAAACCCAAAAACAAAATCCCCCCTTTTTCGTGTACAATGTTTATAGTTGTGAATATCTTTGTGAATATTATACTTTGTTTTAATTTTAATTGTTTAATTGTTTGACAATGACACGTGTACCCTCAATCCCCGGAATAGAACGATCCCTATTTATTACGTACTACTAATGACATTTCAGGGTTAAATTATGCGCTTGCTCAAAGCGTATCAAGGGTCAGATCTTGCTGGCCACTTTTTCACACTTTCAGTAAAGTTGGATGATAGGAGGATTATAGGAATTTTAAACGTTGGTTGATATTATGTAACTATAGATGAGTTTGTTTTTGTGATATTGTAGAGGTAGAAGTGTCCTGCTTTTACTTGTTATCTCATATGTCTCGGTAACTTATAAAGTTCATGTTTGAATGCAGGAAAAAGTTCATGACCTTCCTGGTGATGATTTTGGAGTCTATTAAGGGGTAGATACAGGTTGTTATCTTGTGCTTGTGTTTCCTTTCGATTTATCTGCCCTTTGAAAATTGCCAAATTTTTCCACCAACCAATTGGGGCTTTATGTTTCCTATTCCATTTTGTTGTATGATTCATTGTAATGCATAGATTATGTGTTATGAAAGAAAATGGATGATTGCCTGGAACACGACAAGAGCTATAAAATAGTGTTTGTTTGCACTTACTTTTATTTGCCAAAAGCTGGTATATGGATATGAAAGTATGTCATTCGCACTCGGTTTTTCCATTTATGTGGCATTGCCCAATTGTCTTCCTGTACTACCTCTGTATGAGTTTCAATGCCATCTATTGCCTTTATTTTACTTAAATTTGTTTTCTTCTCATGCTACTTTCCGAGGCATACGCTCTCTTATTACTGATGATTCCTTCCTAATTCTTGAAGGTGTATTGTGCAGGCAGTGCCTCTTCAGTTCTTGCATGCTCTACTGGCTTATCTTGGTGATTCTGTTAGTTATGAAAGTGCATCATCCGGTCTCATTACGAAAATGCGATGACCTCCTCCGACCTCCTCCTCCTCTAGTGAAAACAGTGTGAGAACGAAATTGTTAATGCCCGATTCTCTCATTACGAGTTTGCCTTACTATATTAGTTAGTGCCTTCATAGTTGGTTAACGTTTTGACTTGAAAACAGTGAAGTGACAATGATTTATTCAAAACTCTCAGACGCATGTATGGAACTTTTGTTTAGTTTTGGTTGCCTGAGATTACTTCTAATTCATCTTTAATTTGACTGTATGCTAGTGTTGGCATTACTTGAGTAAAGAGTGATTGTTGCCTTCATTCTCAAATCATGGTCGAATTGTCAACTCTATGAACTGTAGCATACCCTTTAATAGCTATTAAATAGCTTCTGATACTTCTTTAGTATGATGAGTCCTTGATCTTTGTTCTGATTTTCTTTTTTCAAGTCTCTTGTGAACCGTGGTATTCTTTTTTAAGTAATGGGCTTTTTGTTGTCAAGCAAGGATTTGATAAGTGACAGTCATCAAATGCAGAAGTACTTCTCCTTTCACTGCCTTAACTCGTGGCACTGTGAGGAAATGGCCAACCTCTTTAAGCAGATGTGCTACCTGGTGCACAAAGTTTCAGAGATGATTCCTTTAGAACAGAGTAGGAGCTTTGGGCAATAATCTCTTCAAATGTACAATTGGGATGGATGAAAAGGCCTAACCTTGATCGGATTTTGGGGTTAAACTGTGAAATATGTAGTTTTGATTTTCTTTCTTTATGTAATTTTGTGTGAATTGTGGAGTTTCATATATTTGTGCATTTGTGAAATGTAAAGAATATCTTGTTATGAATGTAAAGTTTTAATATTTTCGATTGAGTTGTGGATTTGTTCATTTTATTGTAAATATTTGTGGTATATTTATTGCAGAATTTTTTTTTTTTTAATATGCTGTTACTTTTACACACAGAAATCAGTGAGAGTTAGGGTATAAGAATTTCACACGGAAATCCGTGGCAATAGTTATAAGTTTTGACACAGAAATCAGTGTGAGTTATATCCCGCACAGTAATCCGTGTGAAATACAGTTTACACATTTGCCACAGAATAGTTGTTCACACGGATTGCGTTCCATTCCGGTAATTTAGATTTATGGAATTATAGTGGGGCCCACGTTAGTATTTCACACGGACAACATAATCCGTGTGAGATAAGCATTACCCCCCCTCCAAACCGCACGGTAACACCAATCTGTGCGTGTACTGTGTGTAAAGGCTATCACACACTGATGTTCGTGTGTAAAAGTCTTATTACCCACAGATTAAAATCCGTGGGTAATTGTTGTTTTGCTAGTAGTGACTATTGCTTGACATTGGGTAGTCAGCTCTATGCCTAAAGATGATGCGACTCCAATTCTTGAAGTTTCCGGGACCAACTACTAGTGATTCTAACTCTCCTCATAGAAGACAAGTCAATTACTCTTAACGCATCCAAGTTGGGTTGGAATGCAGTTGCTACTTGCTAGCAACCATATAGGACTTGGTGGAGTTCCAATCACTGAGTTCGGACTTCATCACTTATAATTGTTGATGGACTAATGAATGATGATGTACGAGAAGTCAGTAATCATCATCATCGTAGACATCCCAAGGCTCCATTGTTCTTAGTTGGAACAAGCATAGGTAATTAGTTACACTCATTCCTCTTGACAATTTTCCATTTCACTCCAGTTTCATCATATAATTTGTTTTTTTCTCTATATTGACAGTTGTTGATTCTTTTTATATGGTAAGGAGAGCTCTGACATTTCTGTTCTTATGTTTGAAATTTTGATATTTAACATTTCTTCTAAATGTCCAAATATAATTTCTTTGTGGCATTGTTGACTTTTGATATTCGATCTTATTTGACTTTACATCTCACTGATCGTGAATATTTAAGGGATATTTCACTTTCCTTATACCTATGAAATATATGTAAATACCATCTCAACAACGATTGTAAAATCCAACTTTCTTTTTTTAGCATTTCTCAAATTAATAAAAAAAAAATACCCATATTAATATCAAACAAAAAAATTAGTATTGTCACAATCACAAATGATAAAGGAAACTTTTACACTAGGTCGTCATGCATAGATTTTGATACTGAAGAAGAGTTGGTCTTCTCAATAATTTAATTTTTGATACAAAAATTATGAACCACTCATTTATTGATCTATCAAGTGCCACAAATAATATCGAGAGGAAAAAAACAAAAGAGGTCGATATTAAATTGACGGACATAGGAATCCAAAGAGACCATGTCCCACTCGCATCGTGTAGCCTTTGCAGCACCCAACCGACTAACCGAGTCTGATGACTGGGAAGTCCCTCTGACCAAAATGCAGGTATTTGACCACGTGTTAAATGCATTTTGTTTAATCAGACCATACGAAAACCCAGTTCGTGAAGACAGCTATATCACCATATGTATATATATAGTAACCGCACATTCTGGAATTTGAAATTCCCGCACACACGGAGAGCACAGCGCAGTAGAGAAACCAAGAACAAGAAGATGGACCGGTTTATTTTGGAGGCATTGGAGGGTGATTCCTTATGGTATGAAAATCCTCCAGTACTGAATCCAAGCGCCTTTGTGCC
The DNA here is from genome assembly GCF_002994745.2 of Rosa chinensis. NCBI lineage: Eukaryota > Viridiplantae > Streptophyta > Magnoliopsida > Rosales > Rosaceae > Rosa > Rosa chinensis. The sequence continues at coordinate 5,608,970 of NC_037091.1, forward strand.
TTACACTGAAGCTCCTGAGTCAGGCAAGCCTACTAATTCTGGGTCTAATTCCATGAACATGAACAAGAGGATGGTGCGGTTCTTGAGGAAGAGTTATCCACCTTCGACGGCTAGGATCGAAATCGGAGAGAAGGAGCACGGCAAGGACAAGGGTTTTCGCCACATGATCAATGAGCGAATGAGGAGGGAGAAGCAGAAGCAGAGCTATTTTGCCTTGCATTCTTTGCTGCCTAATGGAACCAAGGTATGTAAGCAATTGCATTAGAAAATGAAAGAGGTTTAATTACGACAGGAAATTCAATTTTTTTTTGGGTTGATTTCTTTCGCAGAGTGATAAGAATTGGATTGTGCAAATGGCGACCAGGAACATTCAGCAGCTGGAGAGGCAAAAGGAGGAGCTGAGAAAGTGGAACATGGAGCTCGAATCGATTTTGGGCAAGAAGAGATCAGTGACGTGGAGAAGGATTAGATTGAGGGTAGCCAATCCTACTTCAGGAGTTGATTCTATGCTGGAGGTTCTTAAGTGCTTGAAAAGTTTGGGATTAAAGACCAGAAATATTCAATCATTTTTCTCTCCGTATGAGTTTTCTGCAGAAGTGGAAATTGAATCTAAGGTCTCATCTCTTTCTCCCTCCACACACATACGCACAAGCATAACCCATTTATATAGTAGCTTAATTCACACTTTCTGTATTTGTTTTTTTCTTGGTTCTTGTTCTTTGTAGTGCATGCTAGAACAAAATGGAGGAGTCATATTTAGGAACAGATGACGTGAACTCGAAAATCAGAATTTCCGTACAATAAAAATCCTAAGACCAGTTAATTGTTGTGCCCTCTAACTAAATATATATATATATATATATATATATATATATATATATAGACACACACATATACATATTTTATCTAGATCGGAGCGGAGCTCCGCTTTGAAATTAACATGTGAAGTTCAAGTTTTCGGTCACTTTTCGATCGCATATCCACATCTCGACCGTTCAGTTTTTAGGTACTACTGTATAGATCCTCTCTGCAAATTTTCAGCCAAATTGATGATCGTTAAGGTATCTAACTCGCTTAAACCAATGGACAGATTGAATCTGTCAACCTGAACCGTATTAGCTTTAAAGCAGTTATCAATGCCTTAACGATTATCAATTTGGTTGAAAATTTGCATAGATGATCTATACACTAGTAACTAAAAACTGAACGGTCGAGATGTGGATATACGACTTAAAAGTGACCCAAGCTCGAACTTCACACGTTAATTTCAAAGCGGAGCTCCACTCTGTATAGAATCTGTATGTGTGTGTGTGTATATTCTTTAAGTTTCAGTTTCTTACATTTCTCCTCATATGAGCAGATCCATTCTTAATTTCATCAATTATCGGGGGTTTAACTTTATTTGTCTTTCTCATGAGTTAGATCTCAATATGATTGAGAATTCAACAAAAACAAATGAACAAACAGTTCAAGGGAGGATTAGGTCAAGATCGACTAGTAGTCGCAACCAAAAAATTTGAATATATCACCCTAAATCAAATGAATAAAACCAAAATCCCAAAATTTTCAAATGGTACGGACTTCCTTATTTAATTTGGGATGGACCATATTTATGTCTTGGCCAAGAATGACAACTAAAGAATGGTGTCTGCATGGATTAGATGTATACTAAGAGAACAAGTCTTAATCCCAATTGAATATACTTAAAACAAAAAAACGCTAGGTCCTTCACTAGCTTTCTTGTAAAGAATACTAAAAGTCTCTTTCAATGTTGACAGATCGGAGCCACAGTGCTAGAAGCCGCGATGCAAGAAACACTATATGAAGTTGAGAGGAAACTTCTTTCTTCAGTTCCAGGAAGGTAAAGGAGAAGAGGGCTATTGTGCTAGTCTGCTAGACAGCTTCTTTGGCACCACGTTGAAAAATGTATAAAGGTCGAACGAGCATATCTGTCCTTTGGAAAATAAATGGGTCAAATTGTTTCTCCTAGGTTGACGATTTTCAACTATATTAATGCCACGAATTTGACTTGACTAGTATCTACGGGGTGTATTGTATATGAAATTAGTGGAAGTTTTAAAGAAATTTATGGAATTTAAAAGTCTGGGTGTATTCAATATAGACTTTTAACAGTCCATGAAAGTCTTGAGGTATTCAATTATGATTTTTAAAGACTTCATAAATTCCACCAAAATCTAGGGGTATTCAATTAGTACTTTTAAAAATGAATAAAAGTACAGAGGTATTCAAAATATCATTCATACTTATGAAATTAGAAAATCATGGATAATCATAGACTTTGTAGTGTTAACTATACATACCAAACTCCAATAATTTTCCAGCCTCCAAACCAAAGATTTCAAAAAGTCTATCAAAGTTTCCTCTTCCAAAAAAAAAAAAAAAAAGTCTATCAAAGTTCTTCTCTCTGTTTCCTTCATCATCTCTGTTTCCTAATTTTTTGTCTTTTCTCTAATCTTTTATGATATCAACCTTTTTTATACCCAACATGTTCATTGTAGTTGTTGAATGTGATTTTTGTTTTGCTTTGTTTTTTTTTTTTTCAATTGTGACACTTCGAACCCTAATAGCAATAAAAATGATTTATGAAAACCTAAAACTCAAGTATTGTGGTCTAACCCTAAGATCTTGAACCATATTAAATTTTATCCTATTAATTAATTATTCTCATTAATTTGAATTTATATTATGGTTCAAAAAAAGGTTGAACAATTGAATTTCAATTGATTGATTATAGATCAAGACATTGACCAATATTGCTACAATATATGTTAATCGGCGAAAACAAAATTGATGAGAATAATTAACCATAAACATCAAGTGATCTATATTGTATATTTATGTTGTTGGGAGATTAGGAATGAGAACAAACTCCTAGACAGACTAACAATTATTTATTTGAGTCAATTTCTATTAGAAGATACTGGAGCATTAAAGAGACAACAAGTTATTATTTTGTTTTGTGTTTGGGCTTTGTTTTTTGTTTATATTTTGTACATCCTAAGAAATCTGTAGAAGTCATTCATAATAAAGTATTGTTGGTACTTGAAAAATCACACGACAAATAAATATGTCGTCGCGACATATTTTAGCATAAACACGCAATTTGTATAAAATTCTATAAAACTATAGAATTTTATATCCGTCTCTCAACTTTAGATTCGCCAAGCAAACGCACCCTAGATGTGGACCCAAGCCACATCCGCGCATTTTTTGGGGCTTGCAGAAGTGGGTATGGTGTGGAAGGTCACGGAAACATATAGTGCTCGTCTATTGATTTACTGTCATCGGTGGTCTCGGTCTTGGGCTCGAGATCCAAGCCCGGTAATTTAAATCAATAGCGAATTGGTGAATGTAGAATTTGGGTCAACCTTTTTCCCTCAAAAACTCAAAGCCCAAAGAAAAGCCCAAACCCAAAAGAAACAAGATAGTCCATCCTTCCCCGTCTTTCTTCTAGCTTCCTTTCCTTTCCCCGCAGCTCTTAAAATACACTGCTCGACCCTAAGATCCAGGAGAAACATCGATCTTCCCTGTCAATTGGCAAGAAGGAAACTTTCCAACCGGTAAGCGAATATCCCCTTCCCCCTTCCCCCTTGAACGATGAGCTCACAACTCCCTAGCTTCCCCTTCAACCTCGTTCCAGATTTTCTGTCACCGCAGCTGTTTCTGCTGCAATCTTTGCGCACGGCTGGAACGATCTTCCCCTTTTTCCAAGACTCCATATCTCAAGTAAGCTCTGATATCCCAAATTTTAAGGCAGAAATCCTGCATGAGCTAAAGGAGAAGCATCTTACCCAGAAAACCAAAGGGCTTGAGCCACCATAATACCCCTCCAATTGAGCCTATAAAAGGAGAGATCAGGAACTGAAATGATCATCAAGCAACAATCCAGAAAACTTAGAAGCATAAAAAACCCCCAATTCTTCAAGCTTCCAGGCCCCCAAACACAAAACTCAGCTCTTAGCCCCTTTTCTCTCCCAAACCTCCCTTACAAGCTTATCTCCCAGAAAACCAAATTCAAAAATCCCCAAATTCTCTCACCGCAGTGTGTTTCTAGCTCCCACACCACGCTTCACGCTGCAAGCTCTGTTCATTATCTGAATCACACACAAAAATCCCCCCATTAATAAATTATTGGGCTGATTTTGGCCTAGTCAATGCTTAATTCAAAAATAACCCTCACATTTTGGCGACTCCACTGGGGACTAGGTTGTGATTCAGATAATATGTTTGTCCTGCAACTCTTCAATCGAAGTATGCTCTTGTTATTCACAATTATTGTTCGATGCAATTGGCAGAGGTTCCCTGTTAATATGTTGTACTCAGTACAATTACATATTCAGTTGAAGACTCGAGAATTTAACTATGGAAGCTGGAAACAAGAATTTATATTGGTGGCCAGGCACTGTAGCAAGTAGTCTTTGATTTTCAAAATCAAGGCTATTTGAATCCATGCTTGACCATGTTCTGTGCAATTAGCAAGGCCACTTGTTAAACTATTATACTCAATATATATAGACAAGCAAACATGCTTGTGGTCTATAGATACATGCCTTTTTTGAATAAATCTAGAAGAAGGTTCAGTTTTTGATCACCACAACCATCAATTTATGTTCATGCCAAAGCGAAGACTTAATCCATTCATGATTTTCTGCATTCTAGCATTCCCAAAAGGAAGTATTCAAGTATTCACAACTACAGTTAAATATTTCATTCCATTACCAAAATCAAGCTATAGTAACAACTTCCACTATAGTTTGCAAAATCCTTATTACAAGCCTCCTCAAGCCAAAGCAGATTATGCCACAGCTAAAACTCCCATTGCAGTAACCAAAACCTCCTCCTTTTTTTTTTACCTAAATAAGCTTGATGTCAAAACTCCAACTAAAACATCAACCATCAGAGTTAAAGCTCTCACCGCAGTTGCCAAAACCTTACTTGCAGTAATCAAACCATTCAAGCTCAAACTAAAATAAGCTTGATATCAAATCAAACAGGCCAACTATTTCAAGGCTTTATTAAACTAACTTTATTGCATAGTACAAGTTTTCACTACAATAACCAAGGAGAGATATTTTGGGCGTCAAACCAAATTTCTTTATACAAGCCAATGAATTTTGTCACTAATTTTATCTATCCCTTTAAGTGTAAGGGATGTACTGGATAGGAAGTTCTCAATTTATGATTTACATCCTTGGGTTTAGATCCCAGAGTGTGATCAACTCTATTGGAGGCTGGTTTAGATCCCTATTTTTACTCCTCCATCACTTCAGTGATGTTCTTGACTTCAGAAGATCTCCAACCAAATTTCAAAAGCTAAAATCCATTCCTTCTTTGCCCACCAAAAGCTTCAATAAACCATAGCCTCACCTGCCATAGCCACATCACTTTATGTTAGGATAAATCCATGTTTCAAGTTTGTCTTACTGCTACAGATATTTTTGTTTTCTAATATTCACTTTACACCGCAATTCGTTTTCAAACCATATTTTTCATTCCACTAGTATTGTAGCAAAATACCAGCTCTCTGATGAAAGCGCTTCATTATCCACTTATTTTAGTACCAAGTAGATGCATAGTATGGATCCAATAAAGCCAATCATATATACATGCTTCATGCCAAATTAATTTGTATTTCTAATCAAGCAAAATGAACACCCCCCCCCCCCCCCCCCCCAATCACTTTGTTATTCTTCAGGATATGAAACAAAAAGAAAAGGAGTTCATGAGGGAAAGGTTCTCGTACTGATGCAGTAGTATACTGAATAGGGAAAAGAAAAAAAATGCAAAGGATAAAGAACTAGTCAAACCATTCATGCTCCTTCCCAAAGCTTATCGGCTAGACTATGCTGATTTCACATACTAAACACATTAAACGATTAAAGCATGCGGGGAATACTCAGTCGAAAAGTACTCAATCAAGCAACAAGCAATACTCAATCAAGCCAAGACCATTAGAGCGAGGAATCAATACTCAATCAAGCCAACTCCAAGCAAAAGACAGTATTGATCATCATCACAGTCGAAAACAATCAGTATCTCAAAATAATATGCTATGACACTTGGGGGCTAACTAATGGTGATCTTGTTCAGGGTTATTATGAAGTTTTAGTCCCCAATATATTCATGTGATCATCATATATTGTAGTTCCATATCTTTTTTAAACCAACACCTCAGAATTAATGCCCCTCTTTTGTGTGGTAGACATAATATCAACAAGCTGATATCTCTCTCAAGCTATTATGTTAGCCAGACTCATGGATATGCCATGGTCAATGTTTTCCACCATGGCTAAGTGATCCTAATGTCAAGATGACATTTGTATTCCAAGTCTTTCCCCGAGCCAAAGAACCAATGCTAGTCTTAATACTATGATCTGTATTCTTGATTATTCTTTCTCCTAGCAACTCCCAGTCATGTCTAAGATTTTCATTACCACGATAGAAAGCTTCCTACCATAGCCAAAACTTCCACTGCAGTAACCATTCTACTCAAGAACCTAAACCTTAACATTGATCACAACACTCAACTCTATACAAAATAAGGCATGATGCCAAACCAAGATCATTATTGCAGGTCTTATCAAACCATAATAATTAGTATTATACCCAAAATTTTACTACCACACCGAACAAAACCCCTATACACAAATTCTATATTATACTAGAGTCTTATCCTTGTAGTCATGCTAGTACACTTACCAGTAGTCAAGTTCATGCATGGCATTTGCCATTTTCAATGACTTAATTATGTCCTCTACCATGGAGAAGTCACCACTTCAAGTAACAAAATATGAGATCCACAAATTCAATCCTTTAGACACAATGTTTTTCAACAGCATACCATATCAACTCAAACCCAAAATTGACATTTAAACCTTTCCTTGAACCAAGGCTTTTTACTATGTTTACTGCGGTGGTGAACACATACATATTTATCATCAGAACCCAGCTTAAACTTTACCAAATCCATGTCCAAACTCCAGAATTTAAGAGTTTTAACTCAATCTCAGAACCTTTTTCCGCAGTTTTCCACAAATATTACCCTACACTTGCTATGTTTTGTCTTCAATTGCCACCCACAACAAAATTACAAAATTGCTCTTAAACAGAGTGTCTATGCAGTGAATTAGGCAAGCAAAGATCTATGCTCATATGCTAAATATTAAGCAAAAGGCATTTTCATACTCAAAGAATTCATTTATGCACCCATAGAATTCACAAGTCTACAAGTCACTGTAGCTGGAACTAGTGTTATTGCAAATAGCATGGTTCTTGCAATCAAGTCATGAGTAGAACGAAGTAAAGCAACTAGTCACAAACCAGCTCATGGAGAGATATTGAGACCACTTCATGAGTCATGCCATATACAATTAACAAAAAGAATCCTAATTATTCAATGCAATCGATGGATACAAGCAAGTGTACTTATAGAGGCTAACCAGAAGTTTTAGTCGAACAATGAATCTCAAGCAAGGGATTGATTTGAAAACACCAAAGCATAGTCTAATCTTCTGTTCGAATTGCTCATCAATCTCCATGCTATGCAATACATAACCAAACTCCTTAATCAATTTTTGTTTCTGACGAGAGCTCTTTCCTTCTAAAACAAGCTAGAGAAGCTGCCTCCACCATACCTTTCAGCAAACTTGAGTGGAACCATGAACTGAAGGAACTTTCCCACCCTCAAATGAAGATCGGATACGGCTCAATGGGAGCGCAATATCATCAATAGTGATACTCAAGCGATCCTCAGTGTCAAAGAGCGAGAGAACAAGCGGAGGCAATGCACAGCGGAACCCCTATACTAACCAGGATTGCAGCAGTAACGCCTTCGTCCCCCAGTGCTGTCTCAGGGAGATGGGGCTAAAATGATGTCCCTCCAACTATCAACAAAAATGATCCACCCTACAAAAAAAAAAAAGAAGAGTGAAAGATTCACAAGAAACGCGCAGCAAAACTTGATTATGTGGACTCTGTTTATCTCTTCCCATACTCCACTGTCTATCTCTTCCCATACTCCACATAATCATGGGGGCTAAAGGCACCACAGTCAGTGCCAAGTAGTGCAATAACAATTTAGAACACTATGTATCCGCTCATTATGGTCATCCTCGCAAAGACTATCGTCGACAGCAGATTCTTTCACCAAATCATTTATACCGATGTCCTAACAAATCACATACAAGCAGAATGTCAAAAAAAAATGCAATACTAAACTCACTACAATCAACACCAAATAATGCTATACCAACTCACAACTTTGCGCACCTACTTGTTACGATTTTTTTTTTTTTTTTTTTGAGGAAAGGAAATTCATTGAACTAGCGATAGAAATCGCTCATGAGGGCATCCCAATGGGGAGCATACAAAGGCCAAGAAAGACTTAACCCTAGAGCTAAAGTAGAACAAATTAGAAGGTGTACTACACCAATAACTTGTCCATGTACAATAGAACATTACTCTGAAACACTTATAGGAAACCTAGCAGAAACTAAAGGTAAATCCTCAGCCTCCTCAAGATAATTACCAACAATATAACTATTGTCACGACCTTGAGATTTGTAGATCAACCCATTAGAATCTGCAATCTGAGCATGCTAGAAATCGGTCAACCAATCAAATCTAGACTCGTCCCAGCCTAAAACACACTGCTCGCCAAGGCACGCAATTGTGGTACTCACAGCGTGAATGTACTGAGACTCTTTATAGAATGTAGAAAGGAACAGTCTACCGGAAAGTAAAACCAGCATCCCCAGTGAAAAGAAAACAGGAGAATTGAACAACATCATCGCATCTCCTGGGTCCCAAATCCATCCCCCTGGAGAGGTTAAGCCTATTGAATGGATTCTGATCTGAACCCAACAGCAACCCAAAGCCTTTGCTAGATTTGATCTGGACACCCAACTTCTGTTTGGCATCCAATCACGCCATCTCTGCGCGGCCATCAGCACTGACCTCGTCTGCGTCTCCGACGTAGCCTCACTGAACGGCGCCGTGGTCAACCACCACGCTAGCCGACCACCAAACCCCGTCACGACACACAGCATATCCTCCGTCGTCAGCCTCACGTGTGCACAGCCCCACACCACTACCATCCCCATCAATGACAGGGCCGCAAGGAAACAGCGAAGCCACCATCTAGGACCCGGATCCCAGAGCTATATTAGATCCCTTGAGCTGACAACCCTGCCCAAACAGCGATCAACGCTCGCTTGATCCCGGTGAAAGAAAATAGATCCATCTGATCGTTTGTCGAATTGATGGTATAAGGGCAGCGCGCTACCCTTTGTCGCGGTCACGGTGGACTTGCGTACAGGACCTCCACCAATCTTCCCCAGATCTGGGGCACGACCCCCTTCAGCAAGAGCAAGCGAGGCTGCAAAGCTCGCTGTTACTGCATCAATGGAGGCCATAGTCAATGAGAAAGTAGACGAGAAGAGAAGGGGACGAAGAAATTGTTGAGGGAGGCAAGGAGGCCGTAGACAAACTAGGGTTGAGAGAAAAACTCTCCTCCCTGCTTGTTACGATTATCTGCACAAGGACAGACATTTACAGCAGATTCCTTCATTAGAGCACTAACACCAGCTACCTAACAAGGCACTTGCAAGGGAAATGTTTACCAAAAAAAAAAAAAAACAGAGAAGAAGAAGAAGAGAAAACATGCAGAAAGCCTTGGTCACGTATCCCACTAACATTATGCTCGTGATTCTCCATCGAGATAGTAGCATGAGCTCCCTGCAAGGCAACAACTCAACCTCTACACAAACAAAAAATAATAACTCATGCAAGAGTACAGAGGCCTAAGTTTGGTAGCATACTTAGTTATCACCGCAGCTATCCTCTTCCATTAAAGCTACGGTTGGATTACCCTGCAAAGCAACAAGTTATTATTCAAGCATAGAGACCACACCAAGAGCAAATACCAAGGTCATGTAGCAACATGCAACATGCAAAGAAGCAAGTATCCTCACACAAAATTACACATAATTCCCAAGCATATAAACTCACCTGATCATCCTCATCTCCAAGGGATTCCGCCTATTAGGAAAGGAAAACACCAAGTAAATCGCACGTCATGCAGCCAAAAAAATAGAAGAAGAAGAAGATCGTGCCAGAAAAGGATACCTAACTACTGTCATCGCAGGTCTCTCCCTCATAAGTATCAGATTCATTCTCCTCATGTGTACTGACATTATCACTAAGCGGGCTACCTTCGATGTCGTCACTTGGCGCGTCACTAAGATCAACATGAGCAGCACCCTTAGACAACAGTTTAGGTTTAGAAAAACTCATGTTAGCAACGCGAGAGCTCCGCCTGCGGACAGCAGGTGAGGCATCAACTGTAACCTTTTGCTTAGTAGCTCCACTAGGTCTTGAGCAAGAAGCGGCTTTCCTTTTCTTCCCTTTTCCATCAGCTAAACTCGACGGCAGTATCACTCTAACACCAAAGGCACTTTTGACTACTGGAGGAGGGATGCGATCCTTTGCCACCTTAGGTTTGAAGCGGCAAACCTTCTTTTTACTTTCTTCTCTATTCTCGGAAGGCCTGACTTTGCCTTTTGTTGCACACTTGTCACCCTCCTCTGTTCTTGTCAAGTCCACCTCTAAATCATCCCTACCTTTAAGATGACCAACCATAGGTTCTATGTCATTCGAGTATACCTCAGTATATGGAAGGATAAGTCTAGACATGACACCCATGACAGTGCTACTATGAAGTAGTCTCTTGTTCTCACTATTGGCTTTCGGACACAACCTAGTCCCACCAGTCTGAATAAACCTCCTGAACTCGCACCGCTGCAACTCCCAAAACCTCAAGAACGTTGATGTAGGGGAGCCAACACAGTCCTTCTTCCCGAGACTATCTGAGAGCATAACCCTACAAGAAATACCATCTATCCGAGTGAAACCCATGATGCAGTCCCCAAGATGTCCATCGTGAGATAGATGCAATGGCACATCCTGGTCGATGCCAAACTGCCTCTTAACTCTATGAGGGGAATACTTCTCCATCACAGGGTCAAAGAAATCGCCACATGCTATTATGGACTGCGCACTAGTGGCAAGACGCAACTCAACCGATTCCAAGAACGGTGATGAATTACCCTCTGGATAAAAGAAAGGAAATGCCTGGAAGCCATGAGCAGTAAAATATGGTCTGAAATTGAACTGCCTAATGTCATCCAAAACAGCAGGCCTAAATGCACCCTTCTTGGCCTTCCTTCTGAACCATCTACAACACAACGGGAATCCTACTAGATTGAAGTCTCTTTTACCTCCCTCAAGTTGATGAAGGGACTCAGGAGTTACAGGTTCCACAGCCGAACCTTCGAATCTCTCCCATACAAACACTTGAAGGAAGAAGCTAGATACTAAAGAGTCAATGCCATACTGCCCCGCACCTTCTTTGTCATCCTTAGAAATTTGATCAAGCTTCCTATATAGATGACCAAGGAAGAGAGGAGCAAGAGGGAAACAAGTACCGGCTGCTAGCATAATGGCCAATGGGAAGACTCGCTGCTGCACGTTCTCATAGGGAAAATCCGCAAAGATGAACCTGCTCAACTAGTAAGCAAACATGGCCTCCACCCGGCAGCCAGATTCAAAGCCTGCACCATGCCTAAACTTGCCTCCATCCGTCGAGCCCCAAAAGTGTCTCACCCAGTTACAAAAACGGAACACTTCTTTAAAGTCATGAGCACCCTTTTCCAGAATCTGCAACTTCTTCTTCTGCACCTTATTCAGCTCTATCCTGAAGGGATTACCATTTCCAATGATCGGGATTCTCATAATATTGCAGACATCTTCCAGAGAAGGAGTAAATTCCTCCCAAGAACAGATGAACGTGTGAGTCTCAGGGCTCCATCTTCGTACCACATGGCGAAGGCAAATGTCATCTTTGTAAACCTCACAAAAGCCAGAAATAAACAGTGAAATCTTCACTCCAGCACCAATAAGGGCCTCTTCAAACTCTTCCTGTTGTACCTCAAAGCTGACCCATTCCGGCCAACCAGTAGTGGTCCTCGAAGGATACTGGAAACATATAGGCACTGCAGGGTACTCTCCCCTCTCAATGAGCAACCTGGATATGAACTTGGGAGAAACAAAGTGCCCAGAAAATTCACGAGATACCTCCTCTGGGCTACCTTCACAATTCCTCGCGGTGGAAGTAGGAACTAGACCATCCTCCAAAGAGAAGTGGCGGTCATGAAGTTCGACAGGTTGAGAAGACTCAGACGCTTGAGCCATTGCAAACAAAAGAAAGCCTTCCTGCAAAATAAAAAGTGTAACACCTGTGAGCAATGGCAATTGGTTTTCTAATACATGGCAACCCCTATCCGACACCAACAAGCAAGCAGAATGCCAAGCATAATCATACACTAACGAAACATGCAACACCATGCCAAAATATGTCACATCACTGTAATATATCGTGGTAAATTCATCATCGGTGCATCGCTTTCAAGCAAATTATAACAACCAAGCAAACACAACCCCGCACACCGATGCATGCAGCTACTTCCCCCAATTAAAAAAAAATAGAATGGGAACATCTAAAGCAGGAAACAAATCGAAATGCAAAAAGAAAGATGGCAGCCAAGCAATACACAAGCCAAGCCAAAATGTGACATATTCACGCCTTGCTCAAAACTGATGTATCCTAATAAGCTAGCCCATGCAAGAGGAAAAAAAAAAAAAAGACAAAACGAACAGACAATAGAGTGCTATTCTTGATCAGCTCCAAGCATAAACATGCCTATCCCAAGGTAAAGCTGCAAATACCTTTTTCCCTTCATAGTATCAACCTCAGACACATGATGCGCGCATACAAATATACGCAAGCAACACAAAAAATAAAAAACAAAAACAAAAAGAAGGGTTTGATCGACTGATGTGACTAAACAAAAACAAGGAGAGATGAATGATAGAGAAACTGTGTTTTCAAAAAAAAAAAACTCCAGGCACATATTCACTTATCTAGCAATCTCAAGCAATGTTTGACACACATAAACGTTCAAGCCAAAACCACACACCTTTTTTTTTATAATACGAGCTTCACAGGCACGATATACTTATACATATGTATTTACAGAGAGAGTTAGCTGCGGTGATCTTAAGGAAACTAAATCCAAGAAAGAAGACAAGAGGGTTCGTAACGCAGGCGGACCATAAATCTTCCTATGAGATATTCAGCTGCGGTAATTCCGGTAAAGGTGAGACGCTATGCAACCAAACGCAACACACAAAAAAAGGGGGAAAGATAAATTGCTGTTTTAAGTCAATTGTGAAGCCTTCTGCAGCATTGCATCACTACCCATGAAACAAAATCGCAGCTCATCAAGTTGATAGGATCAGATGGCAAAATAAAAAAGCTCAAGTGAGGTCAATCCAAGGTCACGTTAGAGGAAGGCTGGGCACAAACAAGCAGCAATAAAAAAAAATAATAAAAAAAAAACAGAGTCAATCACCGCAAGGAGGAATTGAACACAAGCTGCAGCAAGAGTGAAGATCGATTCAATACCGAAATTAGTTCAAGCCATCACAAGACATCCCAATGACCCATAACCCATCTACATGCATAGGCCATTCAACAAAAATTTTACCCAATTCAACAGTCCCAATGATTCAAGATTACCTTAGGTGAAAAGGATCATGCAATCAAATCCACGAATTGGAAGAAGTGTAAAATCTATCCCCTACAGCAGAAAAAGAATCGTGATTCCCCGCAGTAGGAGGAGGAAAGCAAAAGTTACACGCTGTAGAAAAGAAAAGAAGACAAAGAGAAGAATTTTAGGGTTTCGAAAGAGGGGAAATGAATACCTCGAATCCGAAAGCTCAGTGGGTTCAAGAATCTCTGGAATCTTTGAAGAATGCGAGCTCAAAGTGTCAAGCAGGACGCGAAGAGTTCAACACCTCCTTAAGCGGGAAGAGAGGCGAAACTGTGGAGCCTTTACACGTTATTGTTCAAAGAAGAAGAGAAGAGAAAAGAAAAGGAAAAGGAAAGAGCAGGCCTCTCATGCTAACCCACCTTATAAATTGTAGGCGGGGCTGATTTTTCCACATTTTGATTATGCGGCCCGCTTCACGCTTCAAGCAGCCCACATAATCAAGGGGGCTAATGTTGGTACTTGAAAAATCACACGACAAATAAATATGTCATCGCGACATATTTTAGCATAAACACGCAATTTGTATAAAATTCTGTAAAACTATAGAATTTTATATCCGTCCCTCGACTTTAGATTCGCCAAGCAAACGCACCCTAGACGTGGACCCAAGCCACATCCGCGCATTTTTTGGGGCTTGCAGAAGTGGGTATGGTGTGGAAGGTCACGGAAACATATAGTGCTCGTCTATTGATTTAATGTCATCGGTGGTCTCGGTCTTGGGCTCGAGATCCAAGCCCGGTAATTTAAATCAATAGCGAATTGGTGAATGTAGAATTTGGGTCAACCTTTTTCCCTCAAAAACTCAAAGCCCAAAGAAAAGCCCAAACCCAAAAGAAACAAGATAGTCCATCCTTCCCCGTCTTTCTTCTAGCTTCCTTTCCTTTTCCCGCAGCTCTTAAAATACACTACTCGACCCTATGATCCAGGAGAAACATCGATCTTCCCTGTCAATTGGCAAGAAGGAAACTTTCCAACCGGTAAGTGAATATCCCCTTCCCCCTTCCCCCTTCCTCCTTCCCCCTTGAGCGATGAGCTCACAACTCCCTAGCTTCCCCTTCAACCTCGTTCCAGATTTTCTGTCACCGCAGCTGTTTCTGCTGCAATCTTTGCGCGCGGCTGGAACGATCTTCCCCTTTTTCCAAGACTCCATATCTCAAGTAAGCTCTGATATCCCAAATTTTAAGGCAGAAATCCTGCATGAGCTAAAGGAGAAGCATCTTACCCAGAAAACCAAAGGACTTGAGCCACCATAATACCCCTCCAATTGAGCCTATAAAAGGAGAGATCAGGAACTGAAATGATCATCAAGCAACAACCCAGAAAACTTAGAAGCATCAAAAACCCCCAATTCTTCAAGCTTCCAAGCCCCCAAACACAAAACCCTGCTCTTAGCCCCTTTTCTCTCCCAAACCTCCCTTACAAGCTTATCTCCCAGAAAACCAAATTCAAAAATCCCCAAATTCTCTCACCGCAGTGTGTTTCTAGCTCCCACACCACGCTTCACGCTGCAAGCTCTGTTCATTATCTGAATCACACACAAAAATCCCCCCATTAATCAATTATTGGGCTGATTTTGGCCTAGTCAATGCTTAATTCAAAAAGAACCCTCACAAGTATATAGATTTTCATGAATCAATAAAAGTCTATTGCTAAAATCAATGGTTTTAAGAAATCCATAACAGTCTATCAACTTTTTAAAGAGTCTGTGGACTTTTCAAAAAGTCTGTCATTTAAAAAAAGTCTGCACAAATTCAAATACAATACACCCTCCGTACATATTTTCATGCTTCACATACCTATTATACTCGAATTGAGCACAAAGAAAGGGTGTGACAAATACTTGAAATTCTCATGCATGTTCCATTTTGGATGTATGAATCTATACTATTATTAAGAGAAGAGATGTTGTTAGTCAAAACTAAATTAAGGCAATTATGATCTTAAAAAATTAAAAAAATTGAGTGTTAATTAAACTAAAAGGGAAATTATGACAATTACAAAATATATTTCTATTAAGAAACATAAACAAAAAAAATCTTACACCCCATTTTTCTCTTCCATTATCTTCTCTCTTCAATAACCGTTTTCTTTATTCTGTTTACCTAGCGTTATTAAATTAACTCCTTTAAAGCCCTATGTGCTAGGGTTTGTGGAGCGGCGCCGTTCTTGGCTCCGTCGTCCTATACCTCTGATACGCTAAAAGTAAGCGTATAATTTAACCCTGAAAATGTCATCGTTAGTATACGGTAAATAGGGATCGTTCTATTCCAGAGATTGAGGGTACACCTGTCATTATAAAACAAATAAAGAATCAAAATAAATACAAAGTATAATATTTACAAAATATATACAAATAACTAAATAAAAGGGGGATTTAAGAATTAGAGTATTGAAAATTAAAATAAATAAAAGAAAGAAAATAAAAAAACACATATACAAGGGTGGAACACAAGGAATAAAGATCAAAACCACAATCATATGCAAGAAATCCAATCACAATTCTTATAGTTGATCTGTCATGAGAAACAAGTTGACCATGTGAAACGTTAGAAAGCAAACGATTTCCCATTTTTTACTTTCCTTGAATAATTAATCTAAGTGAAAGCACCTAAATCAATCCTATTGAACATGCAATCATAGTCTAGAAAGCTAGCTAATCAAGAACACATTCAGCGCATTAAGAACAAAGAAAGGATGTCAACCAAAGTGCACAACCTAGTTATGAATAAGTTCACCTATTTGCAATCCTCTTTAATTGATTTCGACTTTTGTCCAAAGCTTTCACTACTTAAATTAGCTCCAATTACATGCATATATCCTAAGTTGGCCACCAAAGAACGCATACATATAAAAGTTTTCTGTAAAACAAAATCAATCAAGCAATCTCACATAAGCAACATATAAATCAACATATAGAAATCAAAATTTTATTTCAAAACATATAAACGGGCTTAAACTTTGCCCTTAACGTCATGTTAACTAGAATTCATAACTCTACAAAATCAAACAAAGGAAAACAAAAGAAAGTATGAAATACACCGTGAAAGATGGATGACATGACCTTGAGACGAAGAACTCGAAGATCCTTGAAAGCAAGCAACCTTCTAGGGACGACCCAAGGGTGGATGGCAGATTGGATCTTGATGTATTGCATGACTTCTCCTCCTCATTGGTTGAGATGCAGAGCTTCTGAAGACTAGAGAATGGAGAGAATTTTTCTGATGTTTATTTATTGAGGGAGAGAGGTGTTGTTGTGGTGTGATGGTGTGGTGGTATTGTAGTGTGTTGTGGTGGTGTCGTGGTGTTGTCGGTGTTGTCTAAAACGTATAGAGAGGAGGCTGGAAGGCAAGGCTTTATGAATTTAATTTCCAAAGAATTTTCTGGTTGCACCACATAGCTTCGACCAATCACGTAGCGCCACGTCAGCTCTGTTGTGTCATCCAACCAATCAAAAAGCTCCAAAATCAATCCCTAATATATTGTTGCCAAATTTCCCATGATTTAATCTGATTTTATTCACAATTTTCGGCCAAATATCTACGCATGAACCTAGACAATGTATCCGGACTCATTTTGGACATTTTCTCCCTTAAATTTCTCCATGACATCATTATCCTTGATCCTCTCTTGATTTTTGACATTAACTCCATAATTTCCCATGGCAAAATCAGATTTAATCCCCCAATAATATCTCCAACGTCATCTTCAAGCCATGTGGTTTCCTAGTGCCATTAGGACTCCTCTCTTTTCGCCATGTGTTTTCATTTAAGCTCATTTCTTCTCCATTTATTCCAATGTACCTAGAAAATAAAAACTAAATTAAAATTTATTTATTTAAGGAAATAACTAAGTAAAATATGAGGAAATAATTATTAAAACATCGCATAAAAATGCTCTTATCAACCTCCTCCATTCATAGAGATTCCTTCAGGCTTTGGCCTATTTCTATTTGCCCTCGCCTTTTTCGATGGTGATAGGTTAGTGTTGTGTTTGGGTTTCAAGGGGATGCTGCTCTTAAACGGCGGAGGTTGTTTTGGTGTGGGCTTACCGGCAAGACAGGGGCTCATTTGGTTGGCAAATGATCATGGAGGAGGTTGTCTTCCAACCGGATCGTTAGGATCCATCACTGTTGCTGCCAGATTGCAGGTTCGTGCTGTGTGACTTTCTCAGATGAATTGATGATCTCCGACGCAGTAGCAGTATATATGGATGGTGGTGCTTGTGTCAGGCCATCGACTTTCCCGGATCAGTGATGTGGGATGATAAGTCGTATGGTGGTCAGGTGGTGCGTCGTAGGCAGAGGAAACGAAGGTCGAAATGAAGTGGTTGCCATGAAGGTCCGATTCTGGCATGGACTGCACAGACGGATCCGGATCTGGGGATCTAGGTGGGGTTTGGACTGTGACCCACTATTTTTGTTGGGTTGCTTGTTATTTACTAGAATGGCTTCGGACCCCGAGGCGCTACTGGTATTGGATTCGAGACCCAAGTCCTTGGTATTTGTTCGTGAAAGATCATCTGCCAACACGGCCATGTTCTGACAATCTTGGCCGGCATTGATCTTTAGGTGGAAGATTGCCCTTAGTTCTGCGCCGAATTGACTTTTGTCAATTTGCGCATTGGTAGTCAAATCACTGACTACTTAATTCATTACACGGCTGCAATCCGTGGTGTAAAATCAGCTATGCATTTTGACGTTGCTGCTCTTGCTTTATTAATATTTTATTGTATTTTTGATGCAACTTTTGCATCTTTTCCCTTCATATTGTTTATTTTCATTGTTGATGCATTTTTGCATCATATCGTTGTAATCTTTCAATTTCAATAAAAGGTTGACCTCATTTTACTCAAAAAAAAAAAAAAAAAAAAAAACTTTTACATGGCTTGGGGAGTCTAGTTTGAAATTAAATAAAAAAGGGAGTTATACATGCCAGGCTGATAAGTTAGCGTTCATTATGCTTATTAGTTGAAGTTCACCCAATAAAAGTTACTTAAAAATCGTACAATGATGCATGATTGATGAATATTTTCTTTGTAAATTATTATCTTGTAAAACATTGAAAAAAAAAAAAAATTCATAACTTTCCGAAATTCCTATACATGTATTGAAAATTTTCGGAAAGTTATGAAATATGGCTATTGATATAACAATTTTGCTCAATATTAACAAAGTGTTGTTAGCTCAGTGGTTAGAGCACCCACTACCTATGTACGAAGTCATGGGTTCGAGTCACCATGAGGGCAGGAATGAAACCCTTTGATCCTTTTTTTTAAAAAGAAAAAAAAGAAAACAATTTTGCTCAATATTAGCTATTTGTAAGTGATATGATATGTTTTATCACTTCAATATATACATCTTCCCTCAGTTGCTGCTCATTTCAAAAATAGATTCCAACATTTCAAACCTTAACAAAAGCAACGAAATTTGATGGAAGATTTTAAAGGATTTGAAGGCGAGAATTATCTGTTCATCTACTTATATCTATACGTAGTAAAGCAAAATGGGAAGGGGTATTGTTGAATGAACAGTGAAACGATATACAGAACAGAAACAATACACAGATTCAAAAGCATACAGAGCAAAACGATATACAGAACAAAAACAATACACAGATTCAAAAGCATACAGAGCAAGAATAAGAAGAACTACCTTTCTTGGTAAGCAGTGGCTCCAAAATAAGGCTTGGTAAACTTGGTGCCTATGATGAACGCATCAATGGCTGGAGAAAGAATTGATAGATTGATTAGACTCTGCTGTGGAATAATGTGGGAGAAACTTGAACTAAAAGATGAGGGAAGCGGTGAGTTTTAAGTTTTTAGGTGCAACTAACTTGCACACGTGTAAGTAATAGAGAAAATTGTATAACGACATATTAAATTGCTTAAAAATTTAAAATTAAAGAGATTAAATGAAATTTCTATTATTGAAAAAAAAAAAAGGCAGTAAAAGCCGGCTCACAATTAACGCGAAACATTCTGTATTCCAAATTTCCAAGACTCTGAGATTTATCAAACCCTCGCTCAGCATCCGCTTCCCATTTCCCAAACTCTCTCGAGTGTTCCTAAATCTGTTTCCCAATCTCTCAGTTTTCCCAATTCCATGGATTTACCGTCACCACTGCCGCCGTCGCTGCCAGCAGGTTTTCGAAGACGACTAGAGACTTCCATTTGGCTGGAATGCAATTTTTCACTAGGGTTTTGGTTGGGTTTTTCATGTATGGGATTCAAGATTGGTTCTTTGAAGGCGAATTAGTTTTTTTTTTACTAAATTTAGGTTTTGGCAAGATGGCTTCTTTTGAGTGCCGATCACTTTTTCACTAAATGTGTGCAGGGGCGGATCCACATATAGGCGAGCTTAGGTACTTGCCTAGACTGGGTTTTTCTTCTTTACCTTAATTTATATATGTTGGCTGAAGGAAGCCACTTCAAAATGGCAGAAAAGTGCAAACCAGATGAATCTGGGGAAGAAGAAGATCGTGCAACGTGATTTTTTTTTTCTTTCCCGATAGCAACTCAAAACGACGTCGTTTTGAGCTTTCATTTAATATTAATCATACTCCAAAACGGTGTCGTTTTAAGACTGAATAAGGGATAAAAAAAATTACCCACAGTTCAGATAGGACTTGTCCCAAGTCCCAGCTTACATCGTTCTCCCAGGTCCCAAATTCCCAATTTTGCAGAACAGCTTCCAATCTTCCATATCTCTATTTATTTTGGCACTTGAAGATTGAAAATTTGAAAGCAATTTTGTTCTTTCGATCATTGGCAATCAAGTAAGTTTGCTTCTTCTTCTTCTTCTTCTTCAGTTTATTCTTCTTTTTTCTTAGGTCGTGATGTTTGAATCAATGACATTATTTTTTTTTTAATATTTTACTACCTTAATTTTTTTTTTTTTTAGTTGAGTCTTGCCTTACCTAAGAATTACTTTTGGCCTTTCAAAAAAGAATTACTTCTAGATCCGCCACTGAATGTGTGCTTGTGTGTGTGTGTTTTTTTTTCATTGACAGAGTGCATTTGATTATGCACATCCTATTGGCGGTGACGTTTCTGAAATGGTGATAAGAGACGATGAGGAGGAATGGCGTATTATGCCCCTTGAAACGGTGTCAAGCGATGATGACTCTTCTGTGGAGTATAATGATGCCTCTGAAACCCCGGAGCGTAATCTAGCCGGTGGGTAAGGAAAATTGCTGAGAAGGCTGAATCTAATGCCATCCGATAACAACCCGGAGGACTCTAAGTTCTATGATTCAAGGATCGTTCAGAGTATGGCTCCAAGGAAGAGGTTGGTTCTTGATGAAATTCGCCGAATGAGAAATGAGTCCCGCAAAGTGAGCGCCATGAAAAGAAACTGAAGAAGCTATTTGGCGATTCAAGCAAGCAGGCTACTCAAGTTTTACTTTTTAAGATCTCAGGCGATCTTCATACAAAGTTTCTGTACAAGATCAAGGTGAATGCAGCTCAGAACCGTCTTACTAGATGTATTGTTACAATGGATGCATTTGTTGTGGTACTGGTAGAGGGTGGAATCAGAACCACCAGGAGGTAAGCAAATTTAATGACACAGTGCATAAAATGGGCTCAAGCTGATGATGAACCTCTTATGAAGTGTGACTTGGTTTGGGAAGGCACTGTGGGCAGGCCAGCTTTGTGGAGTTTTCACATCGTCCATGCAACAATGAAGAGGAAGCTCAAAAGGCATTTTCAGATGCAGATGTCGCACACTATTGGCATACAGCACTGGGTTAGTGTATTTTCATGGAAAGGCTGCATGAACTAGTTGAGATTTAAGAACTTTAATAGCACCAATGAACTCTTAAGAACTGTGATTGTTGCATAGGATGTTTGAATTGAAGTAAAAATTTTAGGTGATTGGTCCTAGTGTAAAACTCTGTAATCACACATTGATGAAAACTATGAGAACTTGTTAGATAGGCCAGACAGCCTTTTGGGTCTACTTGTACCGTTTAATGCATGTAGAGAACAGAAAAGAGTTTCTTTGCACTACCTCTAATGATTGCGAATAAAGGCACATCTTAGAGAAATATATGTGTATCTCTAGTGGACTCTATGTCACTATTTGAGCTATTAAACCCAATAAAGTTATGAGAGAAGATTTCTTGGATTTAGACACATATTGGCTTTGTCATGACAGGATAGGTCATCCTAGTCATGATATGATGATCCATCTACTAAAGACATCCATTCTTTCGAGCGAAACGAAGCATGAATCAATAGTTGATTTATGGACTAAGTGTGACCTCAACTGCTGCCTCTGGCGCGGCCTCCATCCACCACCAGCTTAGGGATGGTACAGTCCCTATCCATGACTCCATGGATGGCGTCCATCATGGTGATGACACTCCAGGTGATGCTGCAATCACCAACTTTGCTTCAAATAGCGTTTCAGACGCTCAGGCCCAACTAAAATTCTCATTGGTTGCTTCTTAGACCTCTCGCTCGTTTTACAAAGCCTGTTCCTTAGGGAATCAGGATTGAGACTGTCCTATGCAAATGATATATACGTACTCATTTTGTTCTTATATATAATCCGTGGGGATTCTGTGAACTCATTCAACCAACTTGCGGACGTTTAAATATCTCATGATATTGGTTGACACG
The DNA here is from genome assembly GCF_002994745.2 of Rosa chinensis. Classification (NCBI taxonomy): domain Eukaryota; kingdom Viridiplantae; phylum Streptophyta; class Magnoliopsida; order Rosales; family Rosaceae; genus Rosa; species Rosa chinensis. Next base: position 5,631,283 of record NC_037091.1, read on the forward strand.
CAAACACGCTGGTCATGTGTTGTACCATTCGCCACTTGTAATGCTGCTTATGCTACACTCCTAGCACATATCATATGAAAATGGTTTCACACCCCAGATCATCCTATTCAGTCAATTGGACTTGACAATGCTAGAAAGTTTACATCGAAGATATTCGATGGTTATTGCATTGGGACTGATGTTGGACATCATATTCCCATGAACACACCCAAATATATTGTCTCGCAGAAACGACTACGATGATAACCCAGACATTGGTAGTGCGCACCAATCCCCTTATATCTGCTTGGGGTGGTGCAATATTGCATGCAGCTATGCTAATTCCTCTATTACCCACCGTCACTCAAACAATCTCTGCGATATAGCTAGTGACTGGGTACTAGTATCTCGTACTTATGCATATTTAAGTATGCCATTTATGTGCCAATTGCGCTGCCACAACGCTCATTGATGGGTCCTTACAGATGAATATGCCACTACGTTGGATTTGAGACTTCAACAATCGTCCACCACTTAATGCCCTTGCTAGGCGATCTCCTTATCGCTAGATTTGTAGATTGTCACTTTGATGAGATAGTCTTCCCGTTGTTAGGGGGAGATAAGAAAACAAATGTTCAGCAGGAACGACAATAATTGTCGTGGTCTGTCCCCATTATGTCTCATCTCAATCCCCACTTAAGTGACGAGATCACACATATCTGCTGCAAATATGCCTGCAAGGATGGATGTCCCTACGAGATGACGTAGCGCTACCCTACACGGAGGTAGGCATGGCGCCAACGCCATAGAGAGTGGTACTCTGGCGTTACACGCCATGGCCCCAGCTCGGACACGTGGGAGGTCCGTAGGTTCGAAGGATACTGAATTGATTCATAAACTCTCGCAAGCGTGTGAATCGTTGTCAAGTAAGGGAAGTATTAAAACCTTGATTATCGTACCTCAGAGATTAGGCGTTAGACCTAACCGAGGTAATTGGCGGTAGGATACGAAAAGCACACAAGAAAAATACAAAATAAAAATAAAAGAAAATATTCACAATCAATGCACTAGACCCCGGCAATGCTCGCTTAGCTCACACTAAGCCTAATCAAAACCACTAACTTGTAGCCCAAATGAGTTATCCACAATGGAAAGTAGAATTTTGTTCGGGAGTTTTGAATTAAGAATTAACTAAATTAAATGCAAACTAAAATAAAAACAAACAACTAATTATCAAGCAAGAAATTAAAATTGGAATTCAAACTAATGGAAACATGGGAGTGTCGGGTGATTCACACTAACTATCTTGTAAACATCGATGCCAATTTCACAAATGCATGCATTTCTTATATGTGTCGAGTCCCGTATCTAATACCAATTAAGGCTATTAAACTGATTATCCTTTCGGTGTATTGACTATGCCTGTTAAGGCCACAATCAACTTTTAATTTGGGCATTATGCCGGTTAAGGCCACAATCAACTTTTTAATTTGGGCATTACGCCAGTTAAGGCCGCAATATCTAAAATTAGAGGCCTAGAGAGCAAGATAATAGAGACCCAAGCAAGCTTAGCTACAATTTAGCTAGCTAATGGTCACCACACTTAAACCCTAGATGCCACAAGACTAATAAGTTGTCAATTTATCAATCTATTCATCACAATTGCCACAACATATAGTCAAGCATAGAACACATATACACTTAATCACAAAACAAATTCATAGTCCTAGATCATACTCGATATATCCATAATCATAACAAGCTAAGTCCATGGCTCGTCATTGGGATTGGAAAAAGGCATTAACCACTAAATTCAAATTACAAAAAGCTAATCTAAAAATGATTTTTTTTTTTGGTGAAGAAAATAGGGCACCCGAGCCCTCACCTCTACACTTAAAACCAACATTGTCCTCAATATTGTAAAGTGAGCTCGAAAGATAAAATCCATGTTGGATTTAGGCATGAGAGTGAATTCGGGATGAAAGCACAAAAATTAACTATGAAAATGAAAATCTAAATGCGCAGAAAAGGTACTGAAAACCGCCTTTGTAAACACCTCCATTGCTCACGACCTTCAGAGAAGACCAATATGGGACACCAACTTCAAGGCACAAGGCCTTGACTTCCTTAACATATGCTCCATAATAGCTCAAGGTGCTCATAAAAAGATGAACTCCATTTTGAACATAGAATGTCCTAAAGCAATGCGTCACACAATAGGCAAGGAATAAGGACAAGGGTCCTCAATTAAGCTGATAGCCTTGATCCCATCCATCCACGACCTAAAATTGTCCTCTATGACCTCCGTATAAGAGTTGTCGCTCAAAATGTCTCCTCATTCACCAAACTTCAACCACCTCCCAACCTCCTAAAAAGATAGCTAGATAGCCTTATTGATGCAAAATGAACAAGAATAAACATCACAAGTAATGCTAGTATTGCCTCCCTAGAAGCGATTGTTTTTAAATACACTAAGCCGGTCTATAGAACTTGGTCTCTTCAAGGTGGCTCTTTCTTTCCACCACCACCCACACAAGACTTAGTTGAACTAGAACTTCCATAAGATGGTACAAGAAATTTGATGTTCACCGGAGTGTGCCACTCAAGATACCCTTTCTTCTTCTTCTTTTTCAACCCACAAATATCTCCTATTGTCTTGATTTGATTCTTTTGCTCCTCACTCAATGCGAGATCCTCTTTCACATGTATCTAATCAAGAGTAGAAATTGCAAACACTTGGCAAGGAGAGGAAGAATTAGAAATCAATGGCTCTTAGTTGTAGTGTGGGACTTGGTTTAATGGGCCAAAAATTCTATCTCTCGAGCTCTTTGCTTCATTGCCCTTGACACTACAGGAAAATAGGTCATTTACGACGTGCAAAACACGCTGTAAATAACTTTTTATGGCGTGCAGATAAACGCCCTTATAGACCGCGTCGTAAAATTGAACATAATTTTTCAATTTTACGGCGTTCAAATTGCACGTTGTAAGTGTATTCAAAAGCAAGTCGTAGATTTTTCATTTCCGACGCGCATTGCACCCCGTAAATGTCTTTAGCAAAATTATAAAAAAAAAAAAATCAATTAATTTCGAGTTGCTTCAGGGTCACCCCAATATTGCAGCCATTAGCCATATCATGTTTAGACACTTATTGAATCAAAATAGATGTACAATATACCAAATGTAAAAGAAACTCTTCATCAAAATTATCTCAATCAACTACAATTAGAGCTCCTTGGCTATAACTACTCACAAGGAAATGGGGGTCAAATTAGATTGACAGGCAGAAATAACAGGTGTTCTTAACCTTCTAATGACTATAACTACCTGAAGAAAGTAAAAGACATCCTTGGCACATTTGTCATACTCCTTGGTACCAACAAGACTGATAATAGCAGCTAGTGCATTATCTACATTATTTGCACATCGATCTGCTTCCTTCACTCTAAATTCAATCCCATATATCCCTTCTAGAAATAACTGAACTTCTGTTGACCTGGCTACAGAGAAAAAGCTAGCGCCAACTTTTTCATATTGACATACTTTGATTTACCACATCGGATAATGATCCAGTGCAATAACTCTAAAAACATGAGTACATATCTGTATCAAAGTCGTAGGAAAATAAACCAAATGGAATCATAGAGCTTGAAGATTTACCTCTATAGGAAGGGTAGGGTATGTAGCAGCATTAAGAAACAATACAGATTTCTGTTCCTTTCTTCCTTTTAAAGTCTTTCCCTTAGTTTGTGAGAAAAGATGCTTGTTTTTGTCCTCCAGTGCCTGGTATACTCATCTATAGCTTTAGATGAAGAGAGGGGAAAACAACAATACATGTCACATATGTACGGTCAGGACATGCACTCTCAAATTCCATATTACCAATTCACTTCTAACAATACTATATAAGAAATTGTGTTATTAATTAGTAATGACAGAAACCAAATTCTCACTCACACATTAGAGTGGTCATACAGTGTGTTTTGTATTAATGTTAATGTACGAGAATGTTCTTACCAATAGGAGTATCGAATGTAATCAGAATCCTCCCACACATCAAATAAGGATCTAGCTCCAAGGGCATAAAACTGTGTTTTGTAATTCGACTTCACTACTGTTTAAATCTCATATGCAAATTTGCCAAGTTAAAGCAAAAGACCTTATTTATTTGCAACCAAATAGATATTGACAGAAAACAGGGTAAGCTTTTACCTTTGAAACAAGCAATCAGTTAGTTGCTTTTGATGCAGTCTAAACTCTTCACGTTCATACAAACTTTCTCTAAAAAATAAATATGACATATGCATACAATAGATCATAAACTCCAACCAGAATAGAACAGAAATATCATGAGTGCAACTATTGTTTAATACAATAGATCACACCACCTGTAGGTAGAACTTATATAAGCTAAAAACTATAACATAAGAGAAACTATTAATTTGAGTTCAACAGATCTTTTATCCTCCAGCAACTTGCATAATTCAACCTTCAACCACACCAACTGCAGGTAGAACTTATATAAATCTCAATATCTTATAGTGGATTCTCAGTAGCATACTCTAATTTGAAAATCTCCTTGGATTTACAGTATTAAACAACAATTCAGAGCTTGGACCCAATTATTATGAGGCAAAAACCATTAAACAAATCTAATTTCATTCAAAAACATATGAACAGCAAAGCAGAAACCAACCATATATACAACTATGTCCAAAAGATTCAAGTAACTTGCAAGTAAACATGAAGACTAGCAATCAATCCATTAAAGCAAAAACGGGAAAATTGGTGCCAACTGATCGTAAACCAATTTCATTTGAATAAATGTACATCAGCCAAGAGGAAGATCTATTAGAACCAAAGTAATTTGGAAAATATAATTACATCACCCAAAAATGACGAACACAAAGTAGACAAGAAACCAACCATACATTTCCATCACACTTCACAATATGCTCATCATTTCAAATGCAATCCCTAAATAACATGATTCCTAATACAACAACAAAGTTTCACCATTCAGATTTGGCTTGCCGTGTATCAAGTGGTAAATGATGACTAAGCAACTGTCGGACGGCGACTGCCTCGGAGGTGCTTTTACCGGCCAATCTCAAGCATCTAGACCGTGTATCTTCGACGGTCGGAACACCTAATACACAATAAACAATAATCCTGAGGACACTGGTAATCTCGGCGGTCATTATTCCGTCGCATTCAATTTAGACAAAAACACATTCAATTTTGAAACGAAATACTAGAAATTACCGAGAACGCTGATAATCTCTGCGGTGATTCTTCCGTCACCTGAAATTGGAAGCACGTGGGCTACTCAAGTATTGAAATTCTTGAGCTTCTCGACTCGCCTTTAAAGGGAGTCCCACCGGAGCAAATGAGGAGGGAAAACTGGGCGGCAGGGATAGGGTTGCGTGTGGAGGAGGAGGAGAAGCAGCTGTTTGGCTCCAGTTTTGTTGCAGCTGGTCAACAGTCTCTTTTCTGCGCGGGTGTGCTAGCACCATTCGGGTGCGGTCATCGGGGGTGTCCCTTGACCTGACTTCTTTCAAGCGATTGTGGACGAGGAGAGCACCAACCTCGTCGCGGGATTCTTTGTGCCTCTTGGTGAGGACTTTTGCTAAGCTTCTTCAAAATCACACAATCGATACTCGACGTCGTAGATCGAGCAGAGCGAAAATCACTGGGAAGTGGGGAGAACTTGCTAAAGCGTGACTTTAGCTTGGCTGGTTTGCGAGAGCGTTACCCTTGCTTGGCTGGTTTCGTAACCGTTGTGGTAGCGATACTACAGTCGGCTCCCGAGGAGACTAGGACAGAAGCACGTTGGCAGAGGGTTTGGTGGCACTGACAGTCGGCTCCTGAGGATTCTGGGACTGGAGTGTGGTCACCGGTAAGAGAAGGAGAGGGGTTGCTCCGAAAAGGCTTGGATGATCATAGAGATGAATTGATGAGTTGTGTGTGTGTTGTTACTTCGTCGTAGCCTGTATATATAGGCTACCGAGCCAAAGTGGTTGGCCTTAAACAAATCATGATGGAGCACTAATGGAATCATGGTGGATTAAGCACTTATGGAATCACATGATGGGTTAAACACTTATGCAATCATGATAGGTTTTCCAATTAATCACTAATGGAATTATGATAGGTTTTCCAATTAAGCAATAATGGAATCATGATAGGTTTTCCCTGTTGGTCACCATGAAATATAGTGGAATGCTTCCCCACGTACATGTCATATTCCTTAATTGAATGAAGTATGGATATTCGCATGGGCGTGCCTTTTCTTGCAGCTTGCATAATCTTCCATAATTCTGCAGGTAGGCTTTATTTAGCCTCTAAATAATATATTTCGAACTTGTCGACAATATATAGCTTGAGCCACAGACATTGGCTCAATTTTTCTAAGACACGCCTTGTCAGGCCAAAATGCTCATTTTGGGTTCAAACAGCTGCAATGGTTTTAGTGTTTCGGGGAGCAGAGGAGATTTTGAGAGGGAGAGAAAGTCTCTAACAGGGAGAGGGAGAGGGAGAGAGTGAGTCTTTTATCTCCTTCTTTTTCATTCGAGAGGGAAGTATAATATTTGGCCAAAAATTTTGGCGCTTTTGTAGAATCACGGCATACAAGGAGAGCATGCCTTTAATGAAAATAATATTAAGTTTAATGGCGCGCATACTGCTCAAGCCGTAAAAAATGTAATTAAAAAGTATCAAGCACAGCATGCTTTTATTATTTGTAGTAAATCTCGCGTCATAAATGATTACTTTTCTTATAGTGTGACCATGCAAGTTAATAGAAAGCACACTTTTTACCACTTCTGGAGCGTAAGTGGATTCAAGCCTCTTGAGTAATACTTTTTCACCCAATACCTTCATTTTGATAGTGCCCTTTTGAACATTAATTTTGATTCCCGCGGTCGCCATAAAGAGTCTACCTAGAATAATAGGTATGTCCTTATCACAATCACTATGTTAAAAAATGCTTCATACCATACCCCTCAGATGACATAAGACGTTTTTTCTGTTGTCTGATTTTTTTGAACGTTATTAGACAATAGTTTTAACTATTTTTGTTGTCTGAATGGTATCAAAATCAATACTAGTTCAACTTTTTCAAGTTTGTTAGGGTCCGTTCGATATCATTTTGCGGTATAGTTTTTTATTTTACGAATTCAAAAAATTATGTAATTTGCGTTTGGTACATTAAATTTGAAAAACAAGGAAAACAAATTTTAGGAAACAATTCAAGAACTATGAATAAATATGGGAAATGACTTTTTAACATTTTCATTGTTTCCTGAAGACAACCTGCCCTGCAATTAGAGAAAGTGATATATATATTTTTTTTCTTTTTTACTTTTAAACACATATATCCACAAACTCTTCTCCTCTCTTTTGATCTTCCTCTCTTTCTTTCCCACAATTTCCACTGAGGAAGAAAGCTTCGGTATTTTATGCTTCAATATAATTGGATTATCTCATGGGCAAGAGGAATTAACAACTAAGGTTGAGACATTTGATTGAATTATCTTTTTGAACTAAAGATTCAAGAGCTTGCAACTTCATATGATATATTTTATAAACAAAATTGGGGGATTTGATTCTTCTTGTTCAATGTCCTTCACAATACTCTGTTTCTTTTCTCATAACAACTAGTAAAAGATTCATAATCAATACAAACAAAATAGTCAATCTTTCATGATTACTGAGGAAAAACTAAACAGAGTGCTATAGATTTGTTTTTTTTTTAAAGGATAGATATGTTTTTAATATTTCAAGTTTTGAAATACTTGTACCGAACATGTATTTACATCTTAAAAACTTATAGTTTAATTTCCCGTTTTCATTCTACAATCCAGTATTACAAAAATAATTTCATAAAACGTTACAGGACACACCCTTATAATTTAGAAAACTCAGACAACAGCTATAATTAAATTTTGTTGCCTGAGTAATTGGAGAAATTATTTCTCCTTGTCTGGACAAAATTTTTTGGCTGAACTAAAACTTAAGTGAGCTATACCTGAGTTTTCCAAACACTAGGTTAAAAAAACAAAAGCATTCTTTCCCTCTCCCAACCCAAAGCAACTGTAGCTCCCCATTCTGGTTCTTCTCCCCTATCAGCTAGCCATCTATGCGACATTCTTTCCCTTTCCCAATTCTGGTTCTTCTCCCCCGATCTATGCAACAAAAGCCTCTCCCCTATCTAGGTTTTTGACACAGAAGAGTATCCTCAACCTCTCATCTATCTAGGTTAACAAGACACTGTTGTGGAGTTCTTCGATTTCAAGAACGAGTCCAAAGTCTTGATTCACTGTTGTTGCACGGTAAGCCTCTTTCTTTGTCTTAATTAGGATTTCGACTTTAATTTGTTTTGGGTTTTAGGGTTTCCTTGTATATTGATTTGGGGGTTTTGCTAATTTCCTTTGAAATTTGATTTGGGTCTTAGCGATATCGACCGGTCGACCTTATCTGCTTGGACTTGGGTTGCATAGAGGTCTCAAACAAGCAAGGGGCTACTCAGCCCAGTCTTGACTCTCACCATAAACAAAACTAGTCGTTTACTGTGAGCTCCAAGATCGGAAAGGTTAGTGAGTCTCTTCTGTTTAGATTCAAGTCTTGTATTTCTTGATTCAGATTCTTTGGTACTACTTACTAGCTAGACTCTCTGTGTGTATATGTATTTGTTCGATTTGAGTGTGTTACGATCCCCGAGATCGTAGCCATGGTATGACATAGTAGCGAAATGAAGCAGAGAGAAATTCTAGAGAAAACTAAGAAAATAGAAATGCAAATTTTCATTCATAACCTTCTTCTCAAGCTTACACTGTATATATAGCAAATAACAAACACGTGTTGCACATCTACGGCTCAGTCTACCTAACATATTCCTCAACGAGGTAACCCAGTAAAACGATGCGTTCAGTACATGATTTAAATGAAACGGTGCATATTAAACCTATCAGTAGAAGTCCTACTCAAACCTGGGAACAAACACTTAATTTCATAACAATCCATCCCCCTTTAGCAAAACTTGACCTCAAGTTTCAAATAGGATATGCTTGACACCTTTTCCAATGAATCAACCTGCATATGAGAAATAACATTCTGGAAAATTGGAGCTCAAACAACCACCTGTAAGCTAGCTTATCCTCAAAAGTGGTCATCAATACTGTTGTCTTCCCATAGAAATATGAAGACTTTGTTGCAATTGGTGTCAGACTTAAACCCTCTACATCTTTGAACAATGCAGCTATGATCTCAGTTTTCAAGTCCTCTTTAACACCCTTAATCAAATGCCAAGTAACCGACATAGTAAATCCAATCACCACAGATGCCACAACCTTCAAGTAATTAATGCTATGTCCTGAAAATAATTGCTTCCATCCTTGCTTTTTAGAGATCAAAACAAGGCTTTCCCTTGCACCTTTCAGATCAGGAGTGTTTGATGCTAAGAGTAGTTGAACTTGTGCTGACATTTTTACTAGTCTAGATTGCAACTCAAAAGCAGGACTCATCACTTCTTTGACATGAGGATTCTCTCCAGGTTCAGCTATATCAAATTCTGCAACATTAGTAACACAGATAACAGGTTTCATTGTAACCAAGTCAATAGCCAAGATCTCAAACCAGAATTTTGGAACTTCATAACCATCTTGGAAGTAGAAGATGAAAAATGTGATACCCCATTGATGAAATGAGATGCTGCTAATATCCAATCCAAGGCTAGCCTCCAAATCATGCATATTAGAACAAACAACAGTGCCTCCCTTAAAGTTTTGCACTTTCTCCCCCATTTCAGCTGTCATCTTAGAGTAGGGCTCTGAATCATCTTGGTCAACGGAGTCTTCAATTGAAACAATAGGATACTCAATCACAAATGGCTTATAGACGTCCTCGAGAGCATTTCCGGAAATTTTCCGGGAACCATCAGTTTTCTCTTCCTTGAAGGTCAGGTCATATGTTTTATCTATTCCATAAAACTCAGATGCAGCAACATCCATTTCAATGACAACCTTTCCAGTGTATTCAGCTTTCTCAATGGCAGTCTTAAGCAATTTAAGAGCATATCCCAATTTATAATCAAATTGCAAATATCTCGACCAAAGTACAACATTAGGATTATCACAAGTGAATAATGGAACATACCATAATGTAGGATATATCATTTTGAGGTCTTTAATGTTTGTCAAGGCTGCACCAAAAGCAATACCATCCTCTGTAGTAACTTGCCAAGTATGTATTAGTGCACATAGATGAACACTCATATGAGAATTAGAATATAACTGCCATTGGTACGAATTTTCTATATTAGAAAAGACCCTCAAGGCTTCTCTATTGGGACAATGCAGTAGATGGCTTGAAATCACAAATTCCATTATCTGGGAGTGCATAATTACAGTCAACAAGATAAGCAGAGGAGCTTCATTTGACTGCATGGGTATTGAAAAGAAATTTTGAGGAACCAATGCAAGATCTCCAGAGACAATTGCCACAAAGCCAAGTTCAATAAACCATGTGATCATGAAATCAGGAAGTAAAGAGAGCAGCTCACATGAGAACAATAATTTCCATTGTAAACATCACCATACATAATTTCAAGGCCTTGTTTCTTAGACTTTAAAGACAACAGTTGATTGATAGAAATAAGCACCACAATTCCAATGATGTAGTGTTCATCTTCTCTCAATATTTTAGCTAGAGGAGGTCGTAATAAATGGATATATAGCAGCCATAGGTGATGAAGTAAACAATTTCCTCACAAGTGCATGAAATGGGGAATAAAAAATTGAAGAGCTAGTGGCCAAGAAAAGCATATCCTTATGAACATGTCTCGCCACGTATTGAAAAGACTTGTTTATATTAGTCATTAAAAATACACCATAATCTCTTGAAAGGAGTGGATCACAATAGTACAACATAAAGGATAACTTAGAATTGCTTTTGACAAAGTCAATAACTTCCTCAACAGAAAACCTCCTTGGTTGACATATAGCTTTAGTTTGGCAGGGTAAATAAAGTACAACCACTTCAATTAGATAAAGGCTACCTCCAGTAACATCTTTCATACGCATTGTAACCACAAGAAACTGGCCATCTGGTGAGAATCTAGCACATTCTGCATGACTTTTGGTCATAAACTTACCTGTATGTCGAAGAGTTGTTCGATACAAGTCATCCAAGGCAGACAGAACATATCCCAAGCACTTCTCATCTAGCTTCATATGGGTTTCAAGAAAATTCATATGCAGCTCTTTCTCCCCACTTCTGTGGCTGGGCTGCTTATCTATGTATCTCAAGTAGAAAGCAATCAGGAGCTCAATGAAAATTCTGTGGAAATCACATGTGTGATCATCAACCTTGAAATCATCAAGAGGTGTAGTGCAGCTCATAATTACAATATCATTATGCTCGCTTACAGGTTTGGTTGCTTCCATTGAATCAAGGACTTCAGAAACCAGAGAAGCCTTGCAGTCCAATTTTTCAGTAACTATGCCACTAATTTTCTTGTCTAGCAATTGAAAGAAAGCTTCTACACTGACATGAGCAGCATAAAAAATTTCACCAAGAGTAGCAAGCCCCCAACCTTCATCACGAACAGCAGCATCGTGGAAACTATAAAGTTTAGTTTCACTACTCAACCATTTATCAAACAAATTATTGACATCCCTATTCATTTTCTCAATCCACTCATCACGAGGCCAATTTTCTTCTCCAGCTTTATCATTTAAGCAATTACGATAGAGCTTAAGCATACCATACAAGATACTCTCAAAAGCTTTTCTAACATGTTGAGAATTTAAATCCAATGTAGTGAATACCTGAGACAATGAGTTCTGAGTCAGTTCACCAAGTCCATCAGATGCTTCCTTGCAAAAGAGTTTAGCCTCCTTTATCTCATAATGTTGAAGTTGTAAGCAGAGAATGAACCATTGCACTCCCTTTGCTGCAGATTGTGCATCAGCAGAACATATCACCATCTCTCTATCAAGATTGAGCCATTCCCCAACAGTAGAATCCAGCTCCGTTGCATTCCCTTCACTTGCAAATTTGGCATGAACTTTTGATTTCCATTTCTCCCATATTTTCTCTAGTACCATTTCAGAAGTCACTTGCACTTTTTCATATTTGTCTCCAGCAGACAAATTTTCTTCACCAATATTACCACTTAATAATCCATTACCAACATCCATGGAAGTATGAGCCTCAGAACCGAGAAGTGTGTTCCCAACAGATGATCCATTGTCAAAGTTAGTGTGCTGAAAATAATGTGATTGAACATTATTCTTCCACATCACACTGTTCACCCCTTTCAGTGCTTTGAATCTCAGACTCCTTATTTCTTGTACTAGCAGCCATGCTATTACTCCCAATATTCAATTTCTCAGTCATACCAACAGCAATATTATCCTCACTACTACTTCTAGATACCACCACAACAGAAATATCATTATTCAAATCCAATATTTCTTCATGGGGTGATAGATTAAAATTTGGTTCTAAGATTTGAATACTACCTCCAGCTATAGCAGTAGCTGAGGACGATGTCTTCCCCGACGCTGTAAGAGACGTAGCAACCGTAGTAGCTGGTAGTGACCCAAACTTCAACAACTTCGAATCGGCTTCAGTCACTGGGTTTTTGGGACCCAAACGCAACTGACGTAGCTCTGCTAAAATCTCAGCCTGGAATGTTGATTGTTGGGAGCAGATAGCTTCAAAAGAAATTCTTGCCTCCAATTGATCTTTATGTATCTGGTCAGGTTCCATTGAAATTGGGTGAAGCTGCTTTAGATCTGAAATTAGTCGTGGTTGCTCATAAGCTGAAGGTGGAGGAGCATAATGGTAAAGAGGTTGTGTAGTCATGGTTTTTGTGGGGACAAACTGAGAATAAACACTGAGAATTGATGGTTCATGTGAATGGCTTTGTGAAGTTGAAGGATGAATCCAGAGATTTGGGTTAGGATAAGGTGAGTGGCTGCGGAGCAATAGGATCAATCGGTTCCAAGTATGGAGGAGGGAAGAACTGTGAGTGAGTCTGAGGAACACATGGAAATTGGTCAGGGAGTAAGTGGTCATTGATGATGGTTGCACAAGGGTTGAGTTGCAATGGTGGGTAAGGGTTTGGTGGCGATGAAAATTGGGTAAATTCACAGGTAGAGCTACCGTAAGAGTGATAAGGAGAGCTTTAATACCCGCCAGAGATCCCACCACCGTAAGCCGCTGGACTCGCCGGGAAAGGGCCCAGGTGCGGGCTCTGATACCAGTTGTTACGATCCCCGGGATCGTAGCCATGGTATGACATAGTAGCGAAATGAAGCAGAGAGAAATTCTAGAGTGCAAATTTTCATTCATAACCTTCTTCTCAAGCTTACACTGTATATATAGCAAATAACAAACACGTGTCGCACATCTACGGCTCAGTCTACCTAACATATTCCTCAACGGGGTAACCCAGTAAAACGATGCGTTCAGTACATGATTTAAATGAAACGGTGAGTATTAAACCTATCAGTAGAAGTCCTACTCAAACCTGGGAACAAACACTTAATTTCATAACAAAGTGGATTTCAAACCTTACCGGAAAGCAGCTCAAAGACGTCTGCTTTCTCTTTCACCTAGCTTTTGCGTTTGTGAATTTTTGAGACGATTGGATTTGATTTGGAAACTGATTGGATTGATTTTTATGGCTTCCAGAGGCGACTCTTCATTATTGAACCTTCTTTGATGGTTTTGACTCACAAGTACAATCAGGAGAAGATGATTTGCAGAAAGTGAGGCTCTTTTCCTAATTGAATCTATTTATTTGTGTTTAGGGTTTTGGTTGTGATAAACTGAGGGGACACTTAGCCTTCTTTGCTATTAATGGGCAATTGATGGTGCACATTAATTTCTTGGATTCTTGGATTCTTGATTTCTTGGCTCATTAACGTCTTTCTAAATTTCTTGGATTCTTGGCTCATATTCTCTTTCTTTTGCTTTTCTCAGGTGCTTAGCCTTGGATTCTTGTTTTGTTGCTGAGAAATTTAATTGTCGAGACTCGATCATCTATACAAGTTGTGGTAGTTGTGTTTGTGTAAATCATGGAAACTGGAATAAGATGAACATACTGCATTTGGATTTGGTTTTGTGTTTTCAATTTGGTTGGCAGAAAGAATAATTTAATTATTTGTAAAACTTGGACTCTTCTCATTTATTTCTTGGTGACAAGTCAAAATAGATCTTTAAGGAATCAATTTCTCGTCATTTTGAGCCATTGCTCAAACCTTTCTCTGGTATGTGTCTTGATTTGGGTAAAAGTACTTGTTTGCTTAATGCAAGAGGCATGAACACTTACTTGCCTTACAACTAGGACCGAAACCTGGATTGAAGGTTTGCCTTCTCAAGTAGACTTAATGTAACACAAATTATTAAGCTGGAGATATACTTTAGCATTTGGTTCAATATGTTGACTTGGTTTTTGGTATCTTTTGGTGCTAGGTTTTGAATGTAGGTTGTCGGAAGACCACTTAGAGAAATAACACGCTTCAGGTGAATGCCATTAAATTATTTTTACTTCAGTTGCACACATCTAGAGGCTGGACTATGCTATCAAATGTGCTTTTAGCTCCCTTATCTGCATTGTATCTTTGTAAATTTTGAATCGGTACTACTATTGCCTAATAATACTACGTACATTTAACATTAATTATTAGGCCATTTGCAATGTTTTGATTTAGTAGAAGATAATTTAATTGTTCAAGAAGAAAGGTTGCTGCATATTGATAGCTTATTAACATTTCAGACTATGGTGGTTTGTGCAGCTCAACGTCAATTACTGGGTTGAACAACAATGAATATCAGATAACAAGAGGAAAGGTTGGTGCATATTGAACAACTTGCTTTGATATATTTTCAATAGCTAGTCTGGAATGTTTCTCAATTTTCTTCAATGAAAGTATAAAATCTAGTAGATTTTTTTTTTTCATCTTTGAAATTACCACAGGGATAATTCTATTTCAAAGTGGCCTAATTCAAGCTTTTTTTTTGGCTCCACAGGAACTGAACTGCATTGTTGGAATTGACAAGACATGTGACTTTGTTAAGGTTGGTGGTCCTGACAGGACCCGCCCCGAATTTCACCCTGAAATCCGAGGTGGCCCTGTGGGGCCCACCTTAGGGATAACTCTACCAAAAATTCGGCAGAGTCACCTCTAAAATGGACTACCCAAAAACCTGTAAAACACACAAAACGCTTCAAGCAAACCAACCTTATACTCCTGGAGCCACCCTGCTCCCAATTACCAACAACTCTACTTTCACAAAACACAAACTCAAAAAATACTAATCCCAAAGGTTAATCAGAGCAATACTACTATACACAGGGATATAAAAGAAGAGTAAAGGATCAAGCGATCCTACACTGCAGAAGTAGTGACAACTATGCCTCAAATGTCATGTACGCCCGACCTCCACTAATTCGCCTGCAAACTGGGCATTAGAAACCGAAAGGCCCAGGGGAAAGTAGACGAAAACGTTAGCGTGAGCGGACAAAAATAAACAATTTAAAGGAAAAAGGATTTCATACTTTCCCACATTTATTCTCTTTAATAACCGATGCATGCAACAATTAGAAAAAAATACATTTAGCTTTAAATCCAAGAATTCCAAAACAATAAATCGACTAGCCTCGCTAGTCACCACATTCGAAACTATATCGTAAAACCGAAATCTCATTTCACAAGAAAATAAGACCAGCCCCGCTGGCTACAGTGAAAATCGGACTAGCCCCGCTAGTCAAGCAACGATAAAATATGGGGAAGAGGTTTCACCATACGAAAGAAGGGAGCCTCCTAGGCTCGGGTCGGAGTGTCCCACACTCTGGAGCATCCCATGCTCTGCTCTTACTCACCCACAAACACATAGTAAGCAGGGAGGAGTACTAATAAGCTAGCTAGCAATAAAATATAGCGACCCAGGTATGGTGGGTAAAAACTATTAAAATCCAATAAATCCTTAAAGATTCCCCATGTCCCACGAATAAAGAAAACACGGGTACGATTCCCAACCGTACCCGAAAATTCTCGTAAAGTCGTATAAATTAACAGCGTGTCCCACACGCTAAAGAAATAAGTAGATTGTCAATGAGGCATTCCCAATGCCAAAATCGAATATCGATAAATAAACATGGAGGTTTACTCCAACAAAACTCAATTTGTAAATAAAGTCTCAAATCGACGAATATAAATATAATATAAATAGTATAAATCCGGAAATCACATCGAAAACAATTCGTCGAAAATTAACATCAATTATAAATTTGAATCCGAGCATAACAACTTAATAACCGAAACTCACCACCGGTATAAATCAATATTTATTTCATGAGAAACATTATTGAAAGCAAATCCACGAGATAAATCGTAAATAAATTCCAAAATCAATTTATATGATTGGAAAATAATATGTTAATTAATTAAAGCATTAATTCAAGAAAAACATTTGCATGCATCCATACTTAAAAGCAAAGGTCCACTCACAGTACTATTGGGCAACCACGCAAACGAGTTCCTTCATCTAGCCGTAGCTCGCGACATTGCCCTGTACACAATTATATTTCCGTAAATGGTAATCCGATAAAATAAATACGAACCTAAACGAAACCTCTAAAAACCCTATCTCCAATACTTCTCAAATTCCACCCAAATCTCTTCACAATTCCAATTCCTCAATTTACATATTCCACAATGAAAACGAGGGAAATCCGACGGCCGGATTTCCCATAATTCCACCACAAAACTCCAAACTTCGAAAATTCACAAACAATTCCAAACTCCTCCAAAATTCACCAAACTTCACATACAAGCTCTACAACATTTCTACAATTTAATGGGCTAAAAACCGGAATTAAAACACTGCCCTACACGCTGCAGCCGCCGCCCATAGTGGCTGCGCCGCCGCCGCCGCCACCAGCTCCGATGGCCACCAAATTTTGGCAGCACCATCATCTCATCATTCCAAACACTTTTCTCAACTACCACAACCCGAGAAAACAACTAGACCTAGGTCAACAATTAAGAAAACAGTAAACCCAGATTGATGAATAGTACCAAGAAATTCAAACCTTCGATTCTTCCTCCACGGTGCAAATCGTGGCTCAAGGCTAGGGGCAAAATGATCCTTGGCAAAAACCGAACCTTCGACGCCGGTTTGGTGGCCGGAGACGGCCGGAATCCGAAGATATTGACGTTGACTCAAACTTCTACAGTAAAGTTTTCCGGCTTGGTTCTTCTTTTTCCGGCCAAACCGCCGTTAGTTATCGCCGTGGGGAGGTTGGGTAGAAGTAGAGGAGTCCAACGGTGCTGGTTATTCGCTCCCAGGTGGCCGGAAGAGGGAGATGGCCGGAGTTGCAGAGAGAACCGAGGAGAGGAAGAAAAACGCGGGGGAGGAGGAGAGAGAGAGAAAAAAGGAAAGTTACCTGCCAACAGTAAAAATTCAAATATATACTACTTACCATGAACAGTAATTTTCACATTTTCGCTTATAACTTTGGCATACGAGCTCCAATTTTTACGTACCACATATGCACGCGCTCGGTTTAACGTCCTCTACAACTTCCATGAAGAACATTTTCTCAAATTTTCACCCGAACAAAAAGTCAACTTTTAGGGCCACTAAAAGTATCGAAACAGAGTAAAAAGTGAAAGTAATTGTCGTTTACCGTCCAAATGACTAGTAAACAGGTGAATTTAGGTTCGGGACGTTACAGGTCCAGTATATTAAGTTCATGTTCTAGGAGGTTCCTTTATGAAGTACTCCTCGCCTCTCTTTTAATTTTCTACAGCAATGAGTTAATAATTTATACTTTGTACTTGTTTCTAAATGATGCAGGTTGACTTCATGAAAATACCATTTCCTGAAAAAACGTTTGATGCGGTATACGCAATTGAAGCTACCTGCCATGCACCAGATGCAGTAAGTTGCCTTTTTAGTAGCTAGGAGACTTCCAACTAATTTAAATGTCAAAAGCAAACACTCAGGGGTACATTCAGATGCGTCTGTTGGCTTAATGTTTGGTTCTTTCTGTGCGGTATGGATGTTACAAAGAGATTTATAGAGCACTAAAACGTGGTCAATGTTTTGCTGTATATGAGTGGTGCATGACTGATTCATTTGATCCCAATAACGTAGAACATAAAAAAATTAAGGAATGGACTGGATGCATAAATCTAGGTGTTGATGTAATATTTAAATTGCTTCTGAATGGATTTTAGATTTTGAGTACACACACATGAACATAATTTTATTGATACAGGCAGAGATTGAGATTGGTGATGGCCTCCCGGACATCAGATTGACGGTAAAGTGCCTTGAAGCTTTGAAACAAACAGGTTTTGAGGTCAGTTGAGAAGTATTTCATTCTTTCTGAAATCATATAACATGTGAGCAATTTTTTTATTTAATTTTATTTGCTTCTTTTTCCTTGTAAAGGTGATTCTTCTATCTATATTGGATGATCTGCATATTTTTTTTTCTCCTTTGCACCTTAAATTGTTCAACTCATGCAATTATTGCTACTCAATTATGATGTCCAGTTGTGAATATTAGTTGCTTAGATCAAAGTAGTTGCGGTTGATACCCAGTTCTTTTTCCGTGACGACAATTGGAGCCGTGACGACAATTGGAGCCATAACTTCAATTGATAATGTTGGGTCTCTTCTATATGTATGCAAATCGTGTCGTATAGCAAGCTCACTTATTATACAGAATCGCAAGATTCACAAAGTTAAGTATTTCAGGTTAGTGATTACATGCAATTCCATGCATGTAATTGTATCTAAAACACTAGAAATAAGTTAATCCTTAAGTCAATTATTATGTAATTAATTAATTTATATTTATTTTATTATAAATAAGCAGAGTTGCGGAAACGAGATAGAATAGCATAAAAATGATGAAAATTTGAGCTTTCGACAAAAAGACGAAATTATGGATACCTTATTAGCCAAAGCTTAATTGCTTAATTGTATAATTAAGACTTTGGTTAATTAACCAACAGTGGAGGACAGCAACGTGCAGCACCCAAAGAAAGTATGGGTTAATTGCCCATTGATTAATTGATCACTTAACACGTGACGTGGCAATTTCACTTTCCTTTTCATTCACCACCATGTGACATTCATTACCAGCCAAACCCTCATCTCTTCTCCTTGGTATATATATTGATGCATCATTCTCTTTAGGGGAGAGAACCAGCAGCGCCGCACCAAAAACAGGGCAGCCCTTTAGGCTGCTCTCATTCCTCTCCTTCTTCTCTATTTTTCAGATTTTTGTTAGTTTTATTTTAGAGAATTGAAGAATTACTCACTCAAAACTTCAAGCATTCATCAAAGACCTCTACCTCTACAATATTCAAGACTTGGGTAATTGTGGGAGTCACCGGCGGATCCACATAGAGGCCAGCTTAGGCAGTTGCCTAGACTGGATTTTTGAATTTACACAGGTTTGGTATAGGCAAGGTATGTAAAAATGACAGAAATAGGGCAAAATTAGGTGAATTGGTGAAGAAAATGGCAGAAATAGGGCAAAACTATGGCCAAATCAGGGTAAACTGTTCACAATTTCCTCCAAAATCTTCACAATTGCCTCCAAAATCTATAGCTTCCCTCTAATTTTCCTCCCTTCCCCTTTTACTTCAACCTGCCATTGTCTTGCCTTACCTGAAAAAAATTTCTGGATCCGCCACTGGTGGGAGTTGTAATTCAAGACTAGTCATGCTAGCTTTTTATCTATTTGTGATTATTCTTGTTTTCTCCTACGCTTCTATACTCTTTTCCCTTTGAATTTTGTATCTTTGATGTTCATAATTATGGGTTGTGAGTAATTTTCTTGTTGGGGGTTAGGGTTGTGTCCCTAACCCAAATTTTGTGTAAAAGATGTTTAATTTAATGTAATGATGTAACTTTTATATGATGGATGCTTATTTAAATTATTGTTGGGTTAAAATGCATGTCTAGGAGCCTAGTCAACTCTAGGGTGTGTATTTTGAGCATGTCTATGACAGAGTTAGAGGCTTGACCCCCTCTAATTCTTAAGCTAGAAACCTTCAATTTCTTATTCGAAGGGTTATAAGCATGATGATTTACACCCGTTCTGTGATTGCTCGGGCTGATCGCTTAGTAGTCTAATTTCTCGATCTCTAGGCCTCTTGATGTGAATTAGTGACCCTTGAACCGGCTCTAATTCATGTCAAGTGAGTTCCTACGGCATTTGAACCGGAGTAGGAATACAATGAAAGGGAATTTCAGTCCTTGAGCCTTGAACCGCCTTGGACACTACTACCACCAAAGTAGGAAATTTGCATCTATATTATAGGGTTAAATACTGCTTACTCCCTATACTTATCGGGTTTCATCGTTTCAGTCCCTGACCTTCGAATTTCACCTAAAAAGTCTCTGAACTCTCAATTTCGTCTTAATTGGTCCCTGCCTTCAAGCATCCGTCAAAAACTCCGTTATCTTCCCCTAAAAAGTCTATTATACCCTCATTTACTTTATATATATATATATATATATATATATATATATATATATATATTGCTCTTCCTCTTTCTTTCTTTTTTTTTAAAATTTTTCTTCTTCTTTTTACCTCTTCTTCTTCTTCCACGTCTCTCGCCTCCTTCTGTTCACCTCCTCATCAAGATGGTTCCAATCCACAGACCTTCAAGAGGTGAAATGAAAAAAAGAAATAAAAGAGAGAGAAAAAATAAATTTAAAAAAACAAAGTAAGTGAGGCCATAATAGACATTTTCAGCAACTTTAACAGAAAATTTTGACGGCAGGGACCAATTGGGAGGAAATTGAGAGTTTAGGGACTTTTTAGGTGAAATTTGAAGGTCAGGGACTGAAACGATGAAACCCTATAAGTATAGGGAGTAAACAGTATTTAATCCTATATTATATTAGCTTCCGACATATAGAATTTGGGTGAAGGAACCTCCCTTACACCCGACATTCCCATTTATTTAGTTAAACTTTTATTAATTTCTTTGCATTTTTATTAGTTGCTTTACATTTTATTACTTTTTGTTAACCTAAAATCAACTCTCAGAATATTAAACTCCTATACGTTGTAAATAATCATCACTAGGCTCTTAGTTTTGATTAGGCTTTGGTGAAAATCAAAGCCGAGCATTGCTAAATCTTGGTGCCTTAGATTAGTATTTTTATTCACTTTATTTTCCTTTATTTGCTTAGTGATTTTAGTTCCGACTACCCAAGGATTGTGGGTTAGCCACTAATCCCCGTGGAAGTATCTTAACACGATTCGTACGCTTCCGAGAGTATATGCATCAAGTCAGTTAGTTTTGTCCAATATTTTATTACCAAATGCACATTGCTATACTGCTCACTATACATTGTAAAAACCAAGAGCGGCATGGAACGGATGAATATACCTTTACTATTGCAGGTAGTAAGCAGATGTATAATGTACTTTGTATAGTTTGGTAATAGTAACCTGATCAACTAACTGCCTTCACTAAGCAAGGAAGCAATATTTTGGTAATGTCTAATTTTACTTGCATGGTTTTAATTTTAGGTGGGCATTGTATGTTGTGGATGTCATTCTAGAGCAGCTTGCTGGGTTTCTGCTATCCATATCTCTCTATTGAGAGAGTCATGGTACTTTGACGCGATGAAGACTAGGCTCAAACATAGGTTAGAACTGTTAAGGCTTTTATTATAGAACTCTTTAGTTAAGAAAGAGCAATGTGGTTATGGTGAAATGACCCGCAGATTTTTGTCTTAGTGCGTTAGGTATATGATCGAGATAAGATGGTGTTTTTTGGTTCTCTCAATCATAATGTCAACGTTAGGTTTAGAATTGTGGAATTGATAGATTGTATTTTGGATGATAGATGCAATAAAATAATTGGCTTCATTTTGTTGGCTGATTTTAGTCCAATTTTATGGCTTTGATGAAATGGTTGAAAAGCAACATATGCAGGTTTCATAATCTGTTGTATCAACAAAATGGAAACAACATAAACAAACAATAATCACTTGTTTCTACTTACTTCAAACAACATAAAAGTGGACTTGAAATGATTATCAAACAACAGAATTAGGTGGTTACATGTATTGATATTAACACACACAACAGAACTTGACTAAAACAGTGGTTGAAAGTCCAAACAAACGACAGAAAAATGAGACTGAATACTATTTCAGACAACAGAAATTGGAGTCTAGACTATACTCCAAGTGAGATTCAAACAACATAAAAGAACTAAAATTGTAGCTGGAAATCAAATCTAACCACAACAAACACAATTATCTGTAGTACAAACGAATCTCAAACAATATAACTCACAGTATAAATATTGTTGTGTACAAAATCAGTTGACATATAACTGTCATTATGTTTTGAATCAGACAACAGAAGCATCAACTAAGCTTCAATATTGGTTCAATCAAATGACAGAAACAAGTAAAACTCTGTCATGTTAAATTAACTACATCGACCGATATTTTGTTAAACTCGTCGATGAAGTGAATTCCCAACAACATTAATATGTAGTAGTAATATGTTTCAAACGACAGATAGTCCCTAATTTTTCAATATTGGGTACTTCAAGCGATAGTACCTTAAACTGAATCTGTTGTCTGAGTGCATAATCAATGACGGAGAATATCTGTCGACTGAGTGACTTAGAGACGGCAGCCACCTAGACAACAGATTTTTATTTCATCAGACGACATATCATATCTGTCGAATGAAGGCTTTTTTGACATAGTGAATGAGCTCCATCATCCATATCCAATACCACCAAATCCGCTAACAAGTAGAAGTTGTCAACTTTGATTAATACATCTTCACCAACGCCCATAGCTCTAATAATGCTCCGGTTCGCAAGTTGTAAGTATATAGGAGTAGCTTTAATAGGGCCTAGATCAAGTTTCCGGAAAGTCTCAAAAGAAATAATGTTAACACTTGAACCAAGGTCCATCAAAGCTCTATCGAAAGTTTTCTCACCAATAGTGCATGAGATATTGAAGCTCCCCGGATCCTTAAGTTTTGGAAGGATCCATCCTTGCAAGATAGCACTAACCTCCTCACAAATTTCAAACCGCTCATCATTCTTTATCTTCCTCTTATGGGTGCACAAGTCCTTTAGAAATTTGCATAAACTGGCATTTGTCGAATAAGCTCAATCAAAGGTATATTGACATTGACCTACTTTAAGATATCATGCACTTCAGACATTAAACCAACTTTCTTCTTCTTCCCACCCTTCTTCACATTTTCTTTTCTTGGCACATTAGGGTAAGGAAGTTGAGGTTTTGGTGTGCTCAAATCAGGAGGTGGATCAAATGTGAAACTCCTGGTGGTGCCTCTAAGAGTATTCACGGTCCCACTAGGTAGCCCTCAAGGCCTCTCCTAATGATGAATAGACCGGACCATTTCTATCACTAGAGCTACCATGAACATGTAGGTCTTCCTCCTTATTCCTCCCTTCCTTTTCTCTTAAAGTAGATGGCTCAAACTTATTAGGAGTGGGTCTAATGGCATTAAGAACCTTCCTAGAGGTGCCATTGGCCTTAGATGGGTCCCTAGCATTCATGGCCTCACCATCTATTCTAGGGGCCGAGATATCCTCATCCCTAGGAGTGTTATTTCTCAATAAAGCTCTTTCCTTACCACTATCAATCAAACCATACTTACTTGCATCATTTTCAATGGACAAGAAACCATAATCACTATCAGGAATAGCCCCTCCGGAGGGTACATCTTCTTCCCCTCCGGCTACCTTATTCACCCCTTTATTTCTTCCTTTTGCATTCAAAGTCACATCACCCACTCCATATTTACCGGAAGGTACATTTTCTTCTCTTCCGGTCTCATCCTCCCTATAATAAAAAGATTCATGATGTGTATACAATTGATCATCAACAACAACATAGCGAAGAGGTACATTTTCTTCCCTCTTGGTCCCATATGAACGCAAATCATCATCATGCACAAATAAAGGATTTGAATGAAAACTAGAAGATGAGGGCATGTAAACATGATTATCATATACCTTTCCTGAATGTAAAGTGGTTATGGCAATACATTCATGGACTTTTCCTCTTAGTTTGGTCGCGGTTGTGAAGGTAGGGCTCCTTGTGGACGTGCTTCAAGCTCTTTTGACCCAATTGAACCTCTAACTTTCCCACACATTGTACAAGTGAACTTTGACCTTGAGCGAGAATACTAAGAGTTTGATTGGTCTTCGCTTGGCTTTGTGTAAGAGAAGTATTACTTTGAGCTAGGGTGGCCAATATATCATCCCTATGAGACTTCTTTGGCTCCAGTTATGGTGCATGCCTATTTTGAAATCTGGGATGAGCATTTTGTGTAGGATTGACACCTCCAAATGATTGAGAATTTTTGACCAAACCCTTGAGTGTCATGTGGGGCTCTTCCATAAGCATGTGTAGCACCAAAAGATGGCCCTTGGCCTTGAGAATTGTGACTAGATGCTTGCTGCCCATAATGATTTTGTCCACCAAATTGTGTGTTCCCATGGCCGTGGGGACCAAAAGATGAAGAATTAAGGCCTTGATTTCCTCCATATGAGTGAGAACCACCTTGGTGTGCATTAGAGGACCCTCCACCATCTGTCCATGAGAAATTTGGGTGATTACGCCAACCCAAATTATATATTGTGGAATAAGGGTCATTTCGTGGTGGCCTTTGATAAGAACTAACCGCTTTAACTTGCTCCTCAACAAATTCCGGAAATTGTGAAGCCAAGTGACAATCATGAGGAGAATGATGAAGGACTCACAATTCATGCAAAGATATGAAGAACTAACACTCTTGACATGTGAAGAAGAAGTACCATTACCCTTTTGTGCTTGAAGAAGCATCTCAAATTTCTTGTCAATCTTTGCACCAAGCCTTTCAAGCTTAGAACTCATAACTTCATCATTTCTAGAAACATGAGAAATATAATATACACGTCTACCACGAGGCTCCATAGAATTATCACTGCCTCTAGTACCATATGCATGTGAATCACGACCTCTACATGTAGTGTGGTCATCTCTACCTCCTCTTCTCCTTTGATGATTATCCCATTGACCGGATTGTGTAGACACTTCCTCACAAATATCCCAAGCGGCATTGAGACCTTTCTTTAGAAAATTTCCACCCGATACATTATCCAACCTTCTTCTATCATCAATAATCAACTCATTGTAGAAAGACTCACAAAGAAGCCACTTTATAAGTCCATGATGAGGGCAACCTAACTCAATATCCTTGAAGCGCTCCCATGCATCATAAAAAGTCTCATTATCCTCTTGAAAGAACTTGGTCAAGCTATCCCGTATATAAGTAGTCCGATGATGTGGATAATAAGCATTCAAGAAGACTCTTCGCATATCTGCCCTAGAGAGAATGGATCTTGACTTAAGCTTATGAAACCATGTGCGTGCTTGATCTTTCAAAGAAAATGAGAATAATCGAAGCTTTAAACCCTCCAAAGTTAATCCTCCCAAGTGCATAGTGGAACATATGGCATCAAACTCAATTATATGATCATACGGCCTCTCACTAGCCATGCCATAGAAAGTAGGTAGAATAGACAATGAAAAATAAAAAGTACTATTAAAATGAGTAAACTAACCAAAGAAGTGAAAAATCAAAATGGAAAATAAACAACTAGACAAAGAAACAAGAGATGTAAACAAAAATAACGATAAAAGTATGCTAAAAGTTACCCAAAATGCCAATTACCAAGGGATCGATTAAGATCCAAAGACCCTAATCCCCAGCAACAACGCCATTGACTTAATTCATAAACTCTTGCAAGCGTACGAATCATTGTCAAGTAAGGGAATTATTAAAACCTTGATTATAGTACCTCGGGGATTAGGCGTTGGACCTAACGAGGTAATTGGCGGTAGGATACGAAAATAACAAACAAAAAAATATATGAAAAATATATATATTCACAATCAAGGCACCAGGCCTCGGCAATGTTCGGCTTAACTCACACTAAACCTAATCAAAGCCACCAATTTGTAGCCCAAATGAGTTATCCACAATGGAAAGTAGAATTTTGTTCGGAAGTTTTAAATTGAGAATTAACTAAATTAAATGCAAACTAAAATAAAAGCAAACAACTAATTATCAAGCAAGAAATTAAAATTGGAATTCAAACTAATGGAAACATGGGAGTGTCGAGTGATTTACACTAACTATATTGTAAACATCGATATCAATTTCACAAATACATGCATTTCCTATATGTGTCGAGCCCCTATCTAGTACTGGTTAAGTCTACTAAATCGATTATCCTTTCGGTGTATTGACTATGCCGGTTAAGACCACAATCAACTTTCTAATTTGGGCATTACGCCGGTTAAGGTCGCAATATCCAAAATTAGAGGTCTAGAGAGCAAGATAATAGAGACCCAAGCAAGTTTAGCTACAATTAAGCTAGCTAATTGTCACCACACTTAAATCTTAGATGCCACAAGACTAATAAGTTGTCAATTTATCAATCTGTTCATCACAATTGCCCACAACATAATTTCAAAGGGTAACAAAGCCTAGAAACTTGTTTCTAAGGACCAATAAATTCGGATTTAAAGCATATACAATGGAAATTGCACTTATTTCATTTAAAACATCAATATTTACACAAGATGAGTTAGAGTTTCACTACCCTAACTCTCAAAATTGAACTACTCACAATTCATTATCAAATACATAAGAAATTATGAGTAATGATAGAGGAGAGAGAGAGCACAAGCTACGCTCACAAAGTGAGGTGGGTCGTGCGCCGCTATCCATCTCTCTCTCAAAGTGATGGGTATATATATACATATATATATATATATATATATATATACAGATCCTATCCAGAGCGGAGCTCCGCTTTGAAAATTAACCTGTGAAGTTCGAGTTTTCGGTCACTTTTCGGTCGCATATCCACATCTCGACTGTTCAGTTTTTAGGTACTAGTGTATAGATCATCTCTACAAATTTTCAGCCAAATTGATGATCGTTAAGGTATCGAACTCGCTTAAACTAATGGACGGACTGAATCTGTCAACATGAACCGTACTAGCTTTAAGGCAATTATCAATGCCTTAACGATAATCATTTTAGCTGAAAATTTGCAGAGACGATCTATACATATATATACAGATCCAATCCAGAGCGGAGCTCCGCTTTGAAATTAACGTGCGAAGTTCGAGTTTTCAGTCATTTTTCGGTCGCATATCCACATCTCGACCGTTCAGTTTTTAGGTACTAGTGTATAGATCGTCTCTGCAAATTTTCAGCTAAAATGATTATCGTTAAGGTATCTAACCCGCTTAAACTAATGGACGGACTGAATCTGTCAACCTGAACTGTACTAGTTTTTGTACTCTAGACCCTAACAGAGCCCATGAGGATGATGCACTTTTTAAGTTTTTATTAAAACATTCTACATTTAAATAACTAACATAATTATAGAGGGGCGAAATGTCCTAATTAAAAATTGAATTTTCATATTACATAAATTGAATATTTAACATAACCTAGCGCTATGTTAGGTTTGAGCACAATTGGGTCCATTTACATTCGAAGCAATAATTACAGGGGGATTTGCGCCAATGTCACCACCCAAGGCCGGCAGGATCTGATCTCGCAGAACAAGCCCTCAATTGTGCCTTTGCCTAAAACTCAAGATAGTCAAGCAATGGGATTTAGAAACCTATGGGATTTAGAAACCTTACTCATAGGCTTTCCTGGGTTGACAATGTTGACCATCATGTCCATAATTCTTGACCTCATTTCACCAATGATGGCAATTGACGGGATTTTTGGGTCATCCTAGGGCTACATACAAACATATCTCTACTAAGAAATGAAATTCTCTTTCTAATTTAACCTAAAAATTTCTAATTTAACAGACTTTGTTTTGCTCAAATGCTTATTGGATGACCCAAAATATACCAAGGATGTTATCTGGCACTACAATGCATGTCTCCATATGGGATGAATAGTTTTTTTTTACCAATTAAACAAAAAAAGGGGGATAGAAGGGATTCAAACTCTGAACTTCAGTATATGGTCTTTTGACCGGTAGTACTACCAAGTTTATGAGACCAGATAAGTAGCACAATTCATACATTACTTCTTATGTATAGACAAGTAAATTTGGTTTTGGTGAGACAATGTCATGTTGCTAGATAGATGACTGAATACAAGGAAGATATAAGTGGAACTAGGCCAGACCTTGGCTCTCTGGGTAGATCAAAACGGTGTAAGCTGTGGATTTAAATATGAGAATGAATAAAAAGCAGGCGCTCACTTACGTACTCGTAAAAAAACATGTTTGTATAAAAGAAGTATATTGTCATAACTCATAAGGGCGGATCATTTAATAGTAAGTGCAACACTCCTAAATCATATCTTGAAGGGGCACTTTGTTGTACTTCATTTGCATCTTCTCTGACAAAAGAGACTATATATAACATGATATTTAACTAGCTGTATGAAAATACAATGATTCTGAGTGATAAGAAAGTCATTGAGAATGGATGGAGAGTTAGAAAATCTAGTACATTTTACGTTACATGGGATTCTGATATATATTGGATGTCGGCTATGTTAAAAGGCTCCTAGAGAAGGCCCATACTGTCCATGCCACTATGACCGTATTGTCCCTCTTAGTTCTTTAAAGGCTTGCTATCCATATACGTGGGAGGATACACATCAAAAGTTGGTCTTCTCTAACCTGATCTGATATTTTTGTATAGGCCTGCACTTAAGGGTCTGGGATGAGGACTAGCTCGGCCTGTTTTTTGACGCATACGCTTTTTGGGATCCAATGGTCGGTCTAACCAGGTATTAGTCTGGCTCTAGGAGGTCTTCAGCTGAAAACGTTCAAGTATATTAAGGAGTGTTCTAAAAATCCCACTGGGCGGCTAACTAGGTTCCGCCTTAGCGCTAATTTAAGAAAAAGATGATGTTCATAATATATAACTCTGTTAACTTTTCAAGAGTATTTTCGTCCCTTCACTTGAACCCTAATCATTTCCCCCTAAATCAATCTCCAGAACCTTAATTTCGTTGAAGACAGCTACGAGCAGTGGTGTGGGAGATGCCGAGGAGCTGGACGTACGGGGTTGTCCTGCAGCGCCTCCGCTATGACAGTGGCTTCTTGCCTCGTCGGACGGGCCATGGTGATGCACTGACTGGTTTTCTTTTCTTCTCAGGTGGTGGTGACTGGTGACGGCTGCTGCGGGGTTTATCTTTTGGTGGTCGGCGGTTGAGCGGTGGGTGGGAATGCAAGTTTGGTTTCTGCAGATGAGGGTGATAATTAATCGAATTGGATTGGTAGAGGGGATATTAATTGCTGGAATCTGGGCTACTGATGGGTGGACATGGTGGCTAATAAAGTAATAATTTTGTAATTGGGTGGACCGGTTTTGGAATTTTTGCTTTGACAATTGGTGTTGATGAAGATTTTCCAGCTGAATGGTGGTTGTAATTGTTGGTTGTAAGAAGAAGAAGAGTGCCCGTTCACAACTCTCTCTCTGTCTCTCTCAATTTGATCTGGGTTCATCTGCAATTTCTATCCAATTTAATAACTGAGTTTTCTCTCTCTTTCAATTTTATCTGGGTTCATCTTCTTTTAGCAACTAATATCGATCATGATCATGATTTTCTCTCTTTTTTTTCATCTCTTCATCATTTCTCACCGCCCCTCTCTCTCTTTTATTTTTGATCTCTAAAGGTTTCACTTTTTCTGCCATTGACGATGGCTTTCCCCCATCTGTTCAATTCTTTTGTTCTTTAATTTATTTTTTAGTCCTAATAGGCTTCCTCCCAAATTTATGATGACATGATTAATTAGAATTTGAAAAATCACAGGCCGGGTGGAATTCTTTTCATGCTTCTGGTATCAACATCTCCTTGTTTATGCCCAAAAGCTTGACGCTATCAAGAGCAGTAATCCAAAATTCCAATACTGCAATCGATGTCGAAGAACATTCTTCCTCCAACCAAATCGATTTCCACCTTGCTGCAATGAATTTAGTTGATGAATATATACTCCTATCCCTATTCATAACAAATAACTATAGAGCTCAAAGATGAAGAAGATATGTGGGTGGGCTGCCGAAGAAGTGCAGATTCTTTTGGTCGAAGAAGAGAATTGAGAGAGACGTAATTAAGAAGCTAAAAGTAATAGTGTAATAGTAAACGGATTCAAATTTGCTTACCATTTTTATTTTGTGGTAATATCACCACCCAATTAAAACTTGTCACGTCATGTAGAATTAATTTAATACTTAAAATTTATTTGTTTAATAAAACATCATGATTAACTATAATTATGTTTTATAACACATGACAGTTTTGTATTGAGTGGTGGTATCACCACCAAAGTATTGATGGTGAGCAAATTTGAATCTATAGTAAACGAGCTTGTAGAGTTTTTTTTTTGCTGATGTGTTAATATGATAGCCGTTAGATATTAAATCAATGGTCTAGAATTAAAGTCAAGGAGAAACAAAGAGATTTATTTCCGAAGGAGAGGATCCGGATTCATTGGGTTCAAGTGAAGGGACGAAAATACCTTTGAAAAGTTAACGGGGTTAATGTTTTTACTGTTGCTAGGTACAGAAATTGGGTCGGGCTTAAATTGTCAGATACCATTTTGATTTTTTTTGAAATATAAGTACTAAAATTAATAGTCTGGAAAAGTTCAGACACTGTTTGGACGATTTTCCCTACTTAAATACTAACTTTGGATTTGTAAGTAGTCATTATATACTTAACTTTTTCTTCCCCATATTTTTAATCGATCATTGCTTAGTTTTTTTTTTTTTTTTAATTAGACACTTATTGTATGTTATTCTATGTTTTGACTGTATGTTATTGTATTTTCAATCAATAGGAAATCAACTACACCTTACCATAACAAAGACACAACTGAAGCAGCTGTTGCTTCAAGAAGATATGGTTGAATTCAACCCTTCCTTGATGAATCAGGTTAATAACCTCTTGATCTCTCATCTACTTAATGGTACCTTTCTTGCTCTCAATGCAAGAGTTCATAACTGCATTTTGATATTTCTAGAAAAATGAATTTGGTAAATTAAATCAAACAAGTCGGCAGAGAAAGCAATGATTCTGTCACAACTTACTGGGTACTTATTTTCTGGCAATGCATTGCAACCATAGCTGCTGTGCAATTGACAATCTCATTACCAAAGAAGTTGCAATCTTCTTCCAAGAAAATTAGCAAGTATAAGACTAGATCAAAAGAGTATAATTTTCTCAGATATGACCTTGTTTAAATTCAATCATGAACCAGAAGAAAGAAGCAAGACTTAAGCTGATGAAGATGGCCTTGCACATGATTCCTGGCATGGTCCCATGTAAACATATATTTAAGTTTACAAGGATTCTGCTGTATCTGTCTGCGAGAGATCCTATAATTTAGTCACTATGAACCAGGAATCATGAATTACCCGATAAACCCGATATGTATACGATATACCGAAGATATCAATCAGCAAACACGTATAACAAAGAGAGAAGGAAAAAAAAAAAAAAAGTTCAGTTCTAATAATCTCATAAGATATTTCCAGAAAACCGATGAAATTCAGTCTAGCCCTACTTGTTGAGATATGTTTGAAGTAGTTAGAAGTTCTTGTTAGTCAAGGTTTGTTTTGTTCAGTCAAATAAACTTCTATGTTTTAGGAGAGTTAGAGAGTCAGTCAAGGTTGTTGGGTTTGTTTCTGGTTAGACCGAGTCCTTAGCTGGTTCACCACAATCTCAGGGTTGTTGAGACGTGGTTTTGCACTTTTGAATTCCCTGTATTTCCAGTGGCTATTTAAAGCCAGTTCATTGACGTTAATAAGATGTGAGATCACTCAGCTGAACTTGTAAGCCTGCGGTTTTCTAACATTGTGGTATCAGAGCCCGAAAGGGGCCTGAGTGTGAGAGAGATTATTGTGTGTGTGTGTGTGTGAGAAGAAGAGTGTGAAAGTGAAAACAGAGAGAGTGTGTGTGAAGAAGACAACTCCGAGAAGATGGCCAATGATGGACAGAATTTGCTAAGCATTTCCAAGTTTGACGGTGCCTATGATTACTGGAGTATGCTCATGGAGAACCTCCTCAGATCAAAAGAGTATCGGAGCATCATAGATCCGGGATACACAGAGCCTTCCTCCATAGCCGTGTTGACAGCCAGCCAGACCAAAACTCTAGAAGAACAGCGATTGAAAGACTTGAAGGCTAAGAACTATCTTCTACAGCCCATCAACAAGTCCATTCTGAAGACCATTACTCAGAAAGAAACTGCCAAGCAACTGTGGGACTCGATGAAGATCAAATATCAAGGTAATGAAAGGGTTCAAAGGGCTCAACTCCAAATTCTTCGCAGAGATTTTGAATTATTGGAGATGAAGCTAGGAGAATCAGTAACTGACTACTTTGGCAGAGTGATGGTTGTAGCTAATGATATGAGAAACTGTGGAGAAGACATGCCAGATGTAAAGATTGTTGAGAAGATTTTGTGTACACTCACAGAAAGATTCAACTACATCGTGTGCTCAATCGAAGAGTCAAAGGATATTGATCGTCTCACCATTGATCAATTGCAAAGTTCCTTGCTTGTACATGAGCAAAAATTCAGAAAGGCTGGAGGAGATGAGCAAGCATTGAAGGTGTCATATGAAGACAGAACAGGAGGACGGGGGAGAGCACGAGGAGGCTTTAGAGGCAGTGCAGTTATGAGAGGCAGATACAGAGGTAGAGGTCTTATTAGAGCAACCATTGAGTGTTTTAAGTGCCATCAGTTGGGGCACTTTCAGTATGAGTGTCCAAAGTGGGAAAAGGCTGCCAATTATGCCGAGATAGATGAGGAGGAAGAACTATTTCTAATGGCTTTTGTGGAAGAGAACAAATCAAGTAGAGAAGGGGTGTGGTTCCTTGATTCAGGCTGCAACAATCATATGACAGGGAACAAACAATGGTTCACTGAATTCGATGAAGATTACAGGCACTCTGTGAAGCTTGGAAACAACATGAGAATGGCTGTGATGGGCAAGGGCTGTGTCAAGCTACAAGTTGGAGATGTCAAGCAGGTAGTGTCTGACGTCTATTATATTCCTAAATCGAAAAATAATATGCTCAGCACAGGTCAATTGCAAGAGAAAGGCCTAGCTATTCTAATTCAAGATGGAGTTTGCAAAGTCTATCACAAGACAAGGAGTCTTATCATGCAGACAGAGATGATAATAAATCGTATGTTTGTGGTGCTTGCACATGTGGCTGCCCAAAAATCAAATTGTCTCAACACTACCACAGAGGACATCACTGAGCTATGGCATCAAAGGTACGGCCACTTGAGTCATAAGAATCTCTGTACCTTGCAACACAAGAATTTAGTGAAGGGACTGCCTCAACTTAAACCTACAAACAAAGTATGTACAAGCTGCATGGTTGGAAAACAACACAGAGATGCCATACCTAAGAAAAGCAAATGGAGAGCTTCGAAGAGGCTTCAGCTTATACACGCTGATTTGTGTGGTCCCATAACTCTAGCTTCAAACAGTAGAAAGAGGTACATGTTAAGCTTTATTGATGACTATAGTAGGAGGATATGGGTGTATTTTCTTGTTGGAAAGAATGAGGCCTTTGCGATGTTTAAAGTGTTTAAAAACTTTGTTGAAAAGGAGATAGGATTGTATATTTGTTGCTTGAGAATAGATAGAGGTGGTGAGTTCACCTCAAAAGATTTCAACGAGTTTTGTACTACTCATGGCATCAAAAAACAACTTACAGCAGCATACACACCCCAGCAAAATGGAGTAGCAGAGCGTAAGAATCGTACTATAATGAATATGGTATGATGCTTACTTACAGAGAAGAATATACCAAAGTCTTTTTGGCCGGAAGCTGTGAGATGGACAGTCCATGTTCTTAACAGAAGTCCTACAGTTGATGTGAAGAACAAGACACCGGAAGAGAGCTGGAGTGGTGTGAAGCCCAATGTTGATTATTTCAGAGTGTTCGGATGCATTGGCCATGTGCATGTCTCGAATGTCAAGAGAACAAAACTTGAAGACAAAAGTTTCAAAGCCATTTTGCTAGGTGTCAGTGAAGAGTCCAAGGCTTATAGGCTCTTTGATCCTATTGCAAAGAAGGTAGTGACCAGTAGAGATGTCGTGTTTGATGAAGGCAGTTGTTGGGATTGGAGTGAAAAAGAAACTGATCTGGAAGTGCTTACTTGGGGCGAGAATGAAGAGCAAGAAAGTGCAGCAGAAGATGAAGGTGATAGTGAAGCAGATGAAGAGCAAAATGAAGCTGAAGCCAATAGTAGTGAAGTAAGTTCTAATAGCAGCAATACTCATGAAAGTTCACTAGAAGAAGCAGCTGAAGAAAGAAGAGTTACAAGGCTTCCAACATTGATGAGAGACTATGAAAGCGGGGAAGGTTTGTCTGAAGAAGAAGATTTACAGAACTTTGCAATGTTTGTTTCTAATGAGGATCCTACAAATTATGAAGAGGCTGCTCTGAGTCTTAAATGGAGAAAAGAAATGGATGTGGAAATTACAGCCATAGTGAAAAACAAAACGTGTGAGCTAGTGAACTTACCTATGGGAGCAAAGAAGATTGGTGTGAAATGGGTATATAAAACAAAGCTTGATGAGAATGGGAAGTTTGAAAAGTGTAAAGCACGGTTGGTGGCAAAGGGCTATGCACAAGAGCACGGGATAAATTTCAGTGAGGTGTTTGCTCTAGTGGCTCGTTGGGACACAATCAGAATGGTCCTAGCATTGGCGGCTCGAAGAGGATGGATCGTGTTTCAGCTTGATGTTAAAAGCGCCTTCTTGCATGGTGAGTTAAGTGAAGATGTTTATGTGGATCAGCCTCTTGGTTACATAAAAGAAGGTAAGGAAGACAAAGTTTATAAGCTCAAAAAAGCACTTTATGGCTTACGACAGGCACCAAGGGCATGGTATAGCAAGATTGAAGGATACTTTGCTGAGTCAGGTTTTGAGAAATGCAGCTATGAGCACACACTATTTGTGAAAGTTGAAAAAGGTAAAATTTTGATCGTAAGTCTTTATGTTGACGATCTTATTTTTACTGGAAATGATTGTGTTATGATTGAGAATTTTAAGAAGTCAGTGATGCATAAGTTTGAAATGACGGATTTGGGAGAAATGAAATACTTTCTGGGAGTTGAAGTTAAGCAAGGAGCAGGAGGGATACATTTGTGTCAGAGTAAATATGCTAAGGAAGTGCTCGACAGATTCGGAATGACAGAGAGTAATCCCGTGAGGAATCCAATTGTGCCTGGTTCAAAATTGACAAAAGAAGGAGGTGGAGCTGAGGTAGATGGAACTCGGTATAAGCAACTTGTTGGCAGCCTTATGTATCTGACTACTACTAGACCAGATCTTATGTATGTAGTTTGTCTCATCAGTCGATTTATGGCTCATCCAATAGAAGCACATTGGGCAGCAGCTAAAAGGGTTCTACGTTATCTCAGAGGAATTGTTGATATGGGAGTATACTATAAAAGAGAAGTGCTTGATGATTTGGTGGGATATTGTGATAGTGATTATGCTGGCAATGTTGATGATTCTCGAAGTACAACTAGTTTCGTGTTCATGTTGAATGCTGGGGTAGTATCTTGGTCTTCACAAAAACAGCCTATTGTAACATTGTCGACTACGGAAGCGGAGTATGTTGCTGCTGCAGCTTGCGCTTGTCAGTGTGTATGGATGCAGAGAGTTCTTAATAATCTTGGCTATGATCATTGTAAGTGTGTTACTTTATTTTATGACAATACTTCTACAATTAAATTAGCCAAGAATCCTGTGTTTCATGGTAGGAGCAAACACATCAATGTGAGATTTCATTTCATTCGAGATCTTACAAAGGATGGTGTTGTGAAACTTGAATTTTGTGGGAGTAGTGAGCAGCTCGTGCACATATTCACAAAACCTCTTAAGCTAGAAGCATTTGAAAGGCTTCGGAAAATGCTTGGAGTCATGGCCAAAAAGGAAGTAAACTGAACTGCTCTCAGCAGTTTCAGTTTAGGGGAAGGATTGTTGAGATATGTTTGAAGTAGTTAGAAGTTCTTGTTAGTCAAGGTTTGTTTTGTTCAGTCAAATAAACTCCTATGTTTTAGGAGAGTTAGAGAGTCAGTCAAGGTTGTTGGGTTTGTTTTTGGTTAGACCGAGTCCTTAGCTGGTTCACCACAATCTTAGGGTTGTTGAGACGTGGTTTTACACTTTTGAATTCCCTGTATTTCCAGTGGCTATTTAAAGCTAGTTCATTGACGTTAATAAGATCTGAGATCACTCAGCTGAACTTGTAAGCCTGTGGTTTTCAAACACTACTCAATCACTTATTCGATCACCCTTCCACTGAATCGAGCTAATTAACAAATGGATTCAAATTAAGAAAAAGCAATACAATGACAGACATACCATTCCATCGCATCCTGCTGCCCACGCAGAATCAGTTCATCCATAGATTCAATAAAAGATCCTCTCTGATTGTGTTCTGTATCTCTGCAACATTTGTTTGTGTCTTCTGCGCAGTTCTGTCACAAAACATCTGATACTTCGAGTCGGCCAAAAGACAAAAGTTGGGCTGTTCACCACTTCACCCTTTGGGTGGCTGTCTTGTCGATCGGTTACTCTTTCTCTTGCTATGGTGTTTATGGTTTCTTTGGTGGTGGAAGATGGTATGGGTATCCGTGGAGACGATTTGAAATTGGATGTCTCTTATTGTGTATCTGGAATCAGGATATTCAGGTGTTTGCCATCGAGTTCGCAATCAACATCTCCCAAGCCCTATGAATCTGGTTTTATGGTTTCTTAATTGTTGCGCGGCTTCTATGAGCGTGGCTGCTGCGGTGGTGTGTTTCCTCTTGGCTGGGTCGTTGCTTGGGTGGTTTAGGCTCACCTCTTTTGGGCCTTCGTCTTTGTTTACAGAATAATAAGGACCAAGTTAATATTACTAACCATAGTAGATCTTTATCAAGTGGGAAACTTAAATATTTCACACTCTAATGTGATTTTTTTCATCATTTTCCTTTTAATTTATATTAAAAGATTAGTAATTTAACAACTATAAGCAAAAAAGAAGAGATTGATTTTTTTTTTTGTGTGTCTTAAATTTTTACTTTCAGTGTTCACAAAGGGTATTACAAAGATTTTGATGAAATCAACATTAATAGTTTCGTGAATTGAATAACGAATTAAAGATGAGGAGGCAAAAAAAATTACAAAAAAATAGTTATAAATTCAAATTTGGGTGGAGAAGATGAAGATTAATGTTTTCCTTGTATTTAATTAATTGGTTATGTATATAGTTTTCCTTATAGTTACACTAAAATCTAAATCTATAAGGAAAACTATATACATAACCAATTAATTAAATACAAAGACTACTTAATTTCTCTCGTGTTGGAAAGCTTCGGAATCCTACCAAGGACTTGACAAAAAGAGAAAAGTCTCTGGCGTTTCTGGCGCATGGTGAAGGTGTCGGTGCACGGAATCGAAATCGAAATCGATTTCGCTAAAAGATAAGGATTTTTAATTTTTTAATTTAAAGGGGATAAAGAATGGAATAAAAATATTATATTTTCTATGAACAATCCACACATGTGGCAAACTGAGCAGTGAGTGTGTTTCTGACTCAAGGTGACTTTAAGCCTAACATTCTTCTTTAACTTTTTATAATAACGTTTCACTAAATACACAACCAAAATTTCTCAAATTAACCTCACATCTTATACACGTGTCAGAAACATTAATCACTGAATTAATAGAAAACAAGAATATTTCTTACATTGTATCGGAACCCGGCCAGGTTCAAGGAAAGCTTTCTCAATCCTCTCTATTCTAATGAATCTCATGCCAATAGACTAGTAGCTAAATGCTAAAGTAGCTAAACAGTGTTGAAATATCTGTCGATATACCGATATATCCCATAACACATATATATTTTTAATGATCCATATATCATATAGGAAAATATCTTATCTTTCCATATTTCGGTAAAATTTCTCCAACATTGTCAAATATTCCCGATATGTTAAATATTTGGGATATATCCTGACAAAATAAAGAAATATCTGTAAAATCTGACAAAAGAAAAAAAAAAGTGACTCATTTATTCACAAATAAAAATATATGATGAAGGTTTTGTGGGGGTGTAAAATTTTAAGAATAGTTTCTAGTCAGGAAATGGCCTATTAGAGAGGTAGCCCAACCTATTTGGGAAAAATACCTCAAGGTGAAATCTCTAAGGCAGATTTAGGTGAGGTGAAATCCTTTCAAGAGAAATCTAGGCGAGGAGAAATCCTCTCAGGGTGAATCTGGGTGAGAAATCCATTCAAGAGAAATCCTTGTGAGGAAAAATTCCCTCACGACGAATCTGGGTAAGCAGTAATCCTCTAAAGGGAAATGATCTAGGTAAGGAGAAGATCTCCTTAAAGCGAATCTAGATAAGGAGAAATCATGATGCTCAAGGAAAGCAAAGATTAAAATGTCGATTGATAGAGTTATATTAGAACTTTAAAAAAATGAGATATCAAAAATCTCGGGGATAGGTTTTAGATTTTCTGGAAAGAAAATTTTATTGAAAGATTCAATTTGTTGATTTACATTATAAATAGATATAAGTGTAGGGATTGAGAACTTAAACCATCTCTTTCTCTCCTATCCCTGTGCTACAGAAATTTGGAGGAAAGCTGAGTTCTCTTCTCAGGGTTTCTCATCCTTTGAAGATTGGTTTGGTACCTGGTTTATAGTTGGTTATTGCAAACAAACTACTAACAATCTTATCTTGATTTGTTGGAAGCTTTGGGAGGCTAGAAGTAGCCTCATTTTTAGACAGAAAATAACACCTCCGTCTTCTGTTGTTTGCTCTTCTGCAATCATAGTTGAAGAATATAGATTAACCAACCATTCAAGGACCTTGACAACCTCCCCACTTCTAGGTACTGTGCAGTCGGTGATCAAGTGGAAATTAACCTCCTCCATCTGGTTATTGCAAGCTCAATTTTGATGGATTTGTTTATGGGAAAAAGAGTGTTGCATCGGGCTTTGTTCTTCGTGGTGAAATTGGCACTCCTATAGTTGTTGGTTCCAGAAACATTGGTATAGCTTCGGTGCTAGTTGCAGAGGGAAACGCTCTTAGAGATGGTCTCTATCATGCTTTGATCCACGATTGCAAAAAAGTGTTGGTGGAAGGAGACTCTAAACTTATGAATGATGTCGTCAATAGCAAATGTACCGTTCCGTGGTGACTTCGTACTCTTGCCAAAGATGTGGCTAGCTTTGCTAGTAATTTTGTCCACATCATCTTCTCTTATGTTCCTCGGGAAGCTAACTTCGTTGCCGACGCCATTGCGAGTCACGGTCATCATCTGAAGACCCCTGCTACTTGAAAAGGAAAATTACCCCTTTCCGCGCTGTCAGCATTTAATTTGGATGTTTTAGTTGTGGTTGTCCTAGGGGTTTTATGTTGTAATTTTCCTTTGTCTTCTCAAAATATATATATATATATATATATATATATATGTATATATAATATGATCGAAAAGTTGGTCTAATACCCTATCCCTATAAAAGATAAAAAAAAGAGATCCCTCACTAGAAGGGCCATGTTCCACTAAGGGATCCCTTTTTTTTGTTTTTTCTAGGGATAGGGTATTAGACCAACTTTTCGATCACATTTCGTCATCTCAACCGTTCAGTTTTTAGGTCATAATGTGTAGATCATTTCTGCAAATTTTCAGCCAAATCGGTGATTGTTAAGGTGTCAAACTAGATTAAATCAATGGACGAACCAAATTTATCAAACTTGAACCGTTCATACTTATAATCTTAAATCGCTATTTTCAATGCCTTAACTATAATCATATATATATTTGGACTAAATACTCGTTACTCCTTATACTTTTGCATGAAAAACAGTTTAGTCCAAAATTTTAAAATTAAACAGTTTAATGCTTATTCTTTCTAATTCTTACACAGCAGGTTCTAAAATGACTATTATACCCCTCACTTTTTATTTTTTATTTTTTCTGCCCCTCTATACACACACACACATACACACACGTGTCAAGTGTACAATTATCGTACCACGGGGATTAGTGGCTAACCCACAATCATTGGGTGGTCGGAACTAAAGTCACTAAGCAAACAAAAGCAAAAGAAAAAGAAAATAAATAAAAATGTTATTCTAAGGCACCAAGCCTTAGCAATGCTCGGCTTTGGTTTTCACCAAAGCCTAATCAAAACTAAGAGCCTAGTGATGGCTATTTACAATGAGATAGAAATTGTCATTCAAAATTGTGGTTTTAATTTTCTAAAAGACTAAGTCAAAAACTAAATTAACAACAACAATTAAAAACAAAGAAAAAAAATAAAATAAAAGAGAGATAGATTTGGGTACTAGGGATCACTCTATAGCAATTTCAATGCAACGAACACATTTCAAGCAAACAAATAATATATCTTCATAAGAACCAAATCCCGTACTTAATGCCGGTCAAGGCCACTAAGCCGAATTTCCTTAAGTGTATTCACATTTTCGGTTAGGACAAATATGAACTCTCTAACTCAGGAATTAGTACCTTATCAGGGCTACCAAAACATGAACTAAAAGCGTA
The DNA here is from genome assembly GCF_002994745.2 of Rosa chinensis. Taxonomy (NCBI): domain Eukaryota; kingdom Viridiplantae; phylum Streptophyta; class Magnoliopsida; order Rosales; family Rosaceae; genus Rosa; species Rosa chinensis. Next base: position 5,671,952 of record NC_037091.1, read on the forward strand.
AAGCTCTAGAAATTAGGGATTTAAGCATGCAATAGTTACAACCTAAAATGTAACGATTACTTAGTTCTCTACCTAATGCCGGTTAAGGCCACTAAGTCAATTTCTCTCATTTGGTATCCATTCTTCCGACTAAGGCAAGAATGAACTCTCTAACCCTAATCATTATGCCTTGTTAGGGCCACAATATGTAGGATTAAAGGCGCAGGGCACAAGAAAATAGAAACTTAGGCAATCATTCATTCTCGATTAAGCAACTACTTGACACACCACACTAATTACATGAAGCTAGTGAACAAAAAAGAACCACCAATTGTATCACACAACACAAATCTCAAAACATAACAAAGAGAGTGGTCAATTCTCTAAAATTTATGCATCAAGAATCAATTAACAGAGTAATTAGAGTGCACTCATATGAAAATACATTATTTATCACTTGAAAATATATATGTTCATTACATCAAAATTGAGCTAGAGTTAGAAACCCTAGCTCCCAAAAGTAAATACTCACAACCCATATTAATGGACATCAAAATTACAAAATTCAAATAGCAAAGAGTAGAGAAGTGTAGGAGAAAACAAAGATAGTCACAAATAGCTATGAAGATAGGATGACTAGCCTTGAATTACAACCCCACAAAATACCCAAATCTTGAATCTTGTAGAGATTGAGTTCCTTGATAGATCCTTGAAGTTTTGTGTGAGTAGTCACTACTAGAATTTTGTTCATAGACATCGGCCCAGAACCGATGTTAAACTAATTTTCGACCGATGTCTTAGTGGGTGTAGAGAAAGATATAGACATCAGTATAAGCGCGTTTTTAACCGATATCCCAGACAACAACCAACATCGATTCTAAAAAACAAATCGATGTATAATCGTTATAATCATCATATTTTTGTATGTTAGGTACGTCTAATTCTTCATATTTTCACATTTTATGGTTAATAAAGTATATGTCGAACAATACCTACATGAACATTTGCATCGATTTCTATTCCAGAAGCGATGTCTAGTACACTTGTAGACATCAGTTCCCATGAGTATTGTTTGTTCTTGGCCATTTTTACATGTAGCTTGGCACATTATTTTCTTAGGAACGATGTCTGTATCTTTAGGCGTCATCAGTTTTTTTTTAAGGACTGATGTTTCATTTAACACAGCACATCATTTTCATTTAAGCAAAACGATGTTCAATGGTTTTATGTACATCGCTTGCTTTTTCTAGAACCGATGTGTTGTTTCATTGTAGACATCGCTTTTGTTTTATAAAATCGATGTGCACTGGTTTTGAGTACATCGGTTCTGCGGACACAACTCGATACATTAATAATCATAAGACATCGATTTTCATTTTGATACTGATTTCTAATCTCTCAAGTGACTTCGTTTTCCTTGGCATTACTGTTTTGTTATGCTTTTATATACTTCACTTCATTTTGACAAGCGTGATGAGCTAAGTTTGCATCTAGCTGCTGCTGGAAAAGAAATGCATTTCATAATCATCCAAAAATTGGGGCTTTCCATTAATTTTCTTTCCAAATTCATGATTGAACATATGTCACAAAAGAAAACCCCAAAACCTACAAAGGATAGCCTAGAAACATATGAGCAACAATCTACAAAATTTCTACACCAAACGTTGCTTCAAAGCAAAAAGTAGCCTTGCTCAAAATTCATCTTGGTAGTCAAGTGCAAGAGAAATATGTATTAAGCTAAAGGTTCACATGAAGTGAAGTTAACAGCGGTAACCAGACCAATGTGACTAGATCACCTTATCAGGCTTGCCCATCCATTTCACTTCACACCCTAGCTCTTCATATTTGGCAGCCAAATATTTCACAACTTGTAATCCAAGGCTCTGCAAGAGAATGACAAAGTCAGTTTCACAGTGCAACATAAACCTAATGACAGTGATTTCTGGTATTACTAAACTCAACAAAAAGAAATAGCGACATGACTGAGCTTAAAAGGTACTAAAAAGGCAATGAATCTCAATACTAATATAACTGGACTTTACCAAATGTAAACACACATAAATTAATGACAAGAAAAGTATAGATCCACCTATACTGAATGGCAAAAGACCGAACTAGTATAACATGAGTATTCGTGATTTTGAATCTAGTATAACATGAGTATTCATGATTTTGAATCTGCAAATGGAACTGAAAACATAATCCTGAAGAAACAGTCAATAGGGGAAGCGCAAAGAAAGAATCAATCAAGCAAAATAGGAATAAAGACAAGCCTCTGGGACTATTTCACTGACAAAATTCAAGCCTCTGGGTCCAATGGCAGATCCTGCTAGTAAGTATCCAGTAATGACCTGAAAACATTCGAAAGTAAAAGAAGATAAATTTTTTGAAAAGAAGCAGATCTAGAAGCAAAGAAAAAAACTCTGTACAAATGCCAAGGCCTCACTCTTGAGTTTAAACTCTGGAGCTTTGACACTATAGCTGCTGTTCTGCTTTAAACCTGCACAAAAGAGTTCAGTTAGCCCCAGCTTTTGGTACTTTGTATGGTTACGTTCACAAACAAATCAAAAGCATTTTGTGAACTAAATGTTTCCGGGGGAGTTGATAGAGTACCAATTCAAAAAAAGAAAAAAGAAAAGAAAAGCACAACCAGTGCAAAGAAACTAAAAGAAATAAACAGGGGACTCACCCTCGATTTAAAACTCAGGACTATGGCATTTTCTGACATTGCAGCTGCTGTCCTTGTTTGAAGCCTGCAAAGCAAACAAGTTTGTCAAGATTAATAACAACTGGGTAGCAGCCAACTCCAAGATAAACAGACGGTCTAAAAGAATGACAAGTAAATTTTTTTGGGTGCAATGTGTCATGATGCAAATGAAATGCAGAACCAAAAAAGAAGAAGTTGAAAGTCACACCATCTTTTGAAGAAGTTGAAATGCAGCAGTTAAAACACTAGCTGATATCTTTTGGTTCCTCCACAACAACACGTCAACATTTCAATATCAAAAGAGACTTTCCAAAAGAACAAAAAGTATAAAATTAGTGTCCCACACAAAGTCTCTTTTCCTTAAACAAAATGGAGCCCAAGCAACCTCCAGATTAATGACATATGTAGATCCAAAGCATACCTTGATTAGCTTCACTTATCTTCTCTCTTTAAGCTGCATAAAAACAAATGCATAGATCAGAGAGTAGTTTAATAGTTTATCTCTAGACGAAAAAGAATGCAGCAACAAACGCACAACTTCCAGAGACGGCAACATAGAGAATTTGTCTTCATATAATATTCAAAAATGCAGTTCATTAACAGCAATCACAAGCATGCTTTCCAGAATTTCATCACAGGACATAAATATTTAGGAACTTTATGCCCACTGAGCATAATAGCAAACAAGTGACAACAACAAACAAGATACTTTGTGCCCCCAAACGAAATATGTAACAGGAGACATGCATACCTGACATAACAAACATCCCATCTGGGCTAAAAGAAGCCTCTAATGTAGCATTGCTTGAGACAAGCTTTACATTGTACATGGATAACTAAACAACAATGACGGCAAAACCATATTAGAAATATTACATTATCCATATATCCAAAGCAAAAAAAAAAAAAAATAGAGAAGGAGAAAACTACATACAAGCGTGCCACAGAATTAATCAAGTACATGAATATGTCCATTTGTAGTAGTTAACAGCATAAGTCTCCCATCATTCCTGAACTTCACAACATTTGCATCAGACATATCTCCGGCCCCCAACAGAAAAGATATCAAAGGGACCCAAAGAAGATTGAACTACCGAAAGCACTGAGAAAGCTGAGAAGCTTATAACTCCTTCTGAAGGACACGACAAGATTGAACTACATATTGGAATCTGCACATGAATAATAACATTACTTTGCCACCAAGTAACTAAAAAACTTAATTGATATATTAGGTAGTGACTTAGAAAAAGCTATAATTAAATATATTACAGATTAATACAGCTATGTTTTAGTGAATTCATGCATAACTCACAAGGTAAGCCTTCAGAAATAGTTCAGAGTAGTGATGTGACTCAATAAACTGCCCCAAGGTTTCATTCCGGTGAATGTCTAGGTTACTCTCAAGCACCTCAAGATAACTGCAAGAAACACCGAATAATACAGACATCAACATGACATCTCACCTCAATAGGACATTTTGAGACATGGGACGCATTTCAGAAACCATTCGAGTTACATACCTGATCAAATCATGCTTAAACTTGGTGATTTCTTGAAGCATTTTCCAGAAGTATGGGTTGAACAAGTTCTTCTTTTCTGCAAACAAGCTTGAGAGACCATTTAGACTACCCCATTCACAGCCCCGTCCTTTATCTAAACTCATTGAGAAAGACATGTCGCATGTCTCCATATCAACTCCAAGGCTCTCAAAGAACTCCATCATATTTAGATACATCACCTACATTCCAATTTTAAATTTTCATTCCACAAGTCCACAAACAAACATTAACATTATTCATATGTATTTTATTTTGTCGTAATTGATAGATTTTTTGTGAGGATGATGAGGAGAATTAACATTGACCAATTAATCAAGAAGGCTGGATCATTGAAGCTTCATTTGTATTGTTTAGAGTTTAGTATAAACTGTCTAGTGCAAGTTTAAGGATTGTGTTTATAGAAGTTGCACAGCTGATCTAACATATAGAACTAACTCTGTGCATGCATTAACATTATGTTCAAATTGAAGTAAAAAAATACCAAGACAAGCGGATGGTTAATATTCGGATAATGAGAATATATTTGCAGAATTAAGGAAAAGACTCAGAGAACAACCAGAGTGCTACTTACATGATTGAAGACCATGAGACCAAGGTCCAAATCAACACCATCATATGTGACAGTCTTGGCATGGCCACCCAGGTAGTCTTTTTTCTCATATAGAACCACTTCAACACCTTCTTTTGCAAGAACATAGGCCGAGACCAAACCACTAATACCAGAACCAATCACTGCCACCTTCATCTTTCACTTATCTTAGTTCTACTTCGAATCCTCCTGCATGAATATGCAAGTGAGTTAAGAACGAGAGAAATGTATCTGTAAACACAGATATATTTCATTAATATATCCTTGGGACCCCTTGGGAGTTAAGAACGAGAGAAATGTATCTGCAGATCAGATATACTTGGGAGTGACACCCTTGGGACGTCCCTGTAAACACAGACATATTTCATTAATAACTAGGGAAAAGAAGTGATCTCATCTACTACTATTCTTAGTAGTTAGAAAGTTCTGGTGTTCTGTATCATATCTAGGCACAGAAAAAGAAAAAGCAAACAATTATAATCAACTAAACAGAAGCTTAAGCAACTAGCACAAGTGTAGAAACACGCTAAAGCAGTTAAAGACTCTCCCTTTATTTTAAGGATCCAAAATTAATGAAACTATGAAACTGCTATCCAACCTAACCTAAGATCTCACAACATACTATAAAAATAGCTTTCGAAAACAATAAACCAACCATAGAGGTACATGGGCACCAAAGCAAATATAATGATAGATAATCGATATTAACCAAGTAACCAGACATAAGGATCTACAATCTGATCTGCATAGATCAAACCACAAACCCACATGCAAATCTAACTACTCAAACCCATAAGATCTAAATAAACCCAAATATCCGATCATCCAAAAAAGTGAAAAGAGTGAAGGAATACCAAGTGGGAAGCGAGGATGACTCTGGCACCATTTCCGAGCAAGTACTTGATGGTGGGGACAGCTGCTCGGACTCTAGTGTCATCGGTGATCTTACAGTCGTCATCCAAAGGAACATTGAGATCAACCCTAACGAAAACCCTCTTGCCATTGAAGCATCATAACAGATCAATGGGATCGATTTTCCCGATCTAGTCATCCAGATTCTGCTAGCCGCCTGGCCATGAAAGTAGCTCCAATCTGGGCCAGACCAACATATTCAGATTATCAGGATACATTCATACATACAATTCCATTACTCTAAGGAATTCAATTTCAATTTCAAATGGGTGATTCATGATTCAATCAGATTAAAAAGAAGAAGATAAGAAGAGAAGAAGAAGAGGAAGAGGAAGAGGAGTAGAAGAAGACGGAGAGGGAGACCGGAGAGGCGGAGACGGAGAGTCGAGGACGGAGAGAGTCAGAAACGGCGCAGTTGAGTGCAGCTGGGTTGCTGTGTTCGGGTTTAGGGCTCCAACCCCGACTTCGGTGGGGCTTGAGAGGAAAGAACCATTCCTCTTTAATTTCTTCAGATCGAGGCCGGACTCTGGATTCAGAGCTGTTACTTCAATTTTAGATCGAGGTCGGGATCTCGGCGCTTCAGATTCCGCCTGAGAATGGAGGAGGGAGGATTGTGATGGTGATCAGGAGGAGGAGGAGGAGCTCTAGTTTAGGAGGAGCTCGAGTCTAGGTTGAGAACACTGAGCTTAGGGTTTCAGTTTTGGGGTGGGTGGGGCGCAATTTTTTTTCTAAGTGTGAAAGTTTTGAGTTTTAGTCCCCGCTCCTTCATTTCACTTAAAAGACTTAGCGCGTTTTGTAAAACTAGGTTCCCACAAATTTTCAAACAAAACTTTTAACACCGGTCATTTTAAGAACCGATGTTAATAATATGCATTTAAATCGGTATTTTCATAAAACGATGTTAGATTACTTTTTTACATCGTGTGCAAGTCTGACCGATTTAAAACATGCGATGTCTATTAGCATAATTCTAGTAGTGAGTTCTTCAAATCTCAAAATAAATTATAAAAAAAAGAGAAAAAATGGAGGGGAAGGAGGGAGAGGGCAGCATCCCTCCCCTTTAGACATTTTGGAGAGCGGCGCTGTTCTAGATAGATCATGGATAATTAGGGATATATATGAAAGAGGAAGAATGGGTCGTCATTCCGTGTGGCTGGTCGTGAGAGAAAGGAGGAGGAGAGAGGGACATGTGTCAGTGGGTAATTGGTTCAAAAAGAAAGAGAAAATGGTCTAGTCCTTGTAAGAGAAAAGAGGATCACGTGGTGATTGGTTTGGCTAGTGAATGAAAAGTTTGCCACGTGTCAAGTGTACAATTATGCAATGGCCAGTTAGTTCTTCATGTGCTGCACGTTTAATTACTTGGCCGGGTAATTAACCAAAGCATGATTGCTTAGTTAATTGGCTAATTAACCAATACTTAATTAAGGCATTGACAATTTCGTCCATTTGTCGAAAACTTCTATCTTCACCATTTTCGCGTCATTCTATCTCGTTTCTACAACTCCGCTTATTTACTACAAAATAAATAAAAATAGATTAATTACATTGATCGGAGTAATATTTTCTATGTTTTTAGTATCATTTCATCTACATTTTACTTAGTTATTCTCTTAACATTATCATTTCTGACTTAGTTTCGTGTTTTTAGGTACATTTGAGCTTCAAACGCCGGAAATGAGCTAAGAAGAGCTAGAAATGATGGAAATGAAGGCAAGGAGGAAATGAGGCGCATAAATGACAAAGAAATGGATAAATGAAGCTTTCCTAATCTTACCAGGAAAATGAATCCCAGTTGAAGTAGGAATCCTAATGCAACTAGGAGTGAGCTCGGAAAAATGATGTTCGGAAATGAGAAATGACAGAGTCCTAGTTGGACTAGGAAACCTGATGACACTAGGAGTCCTGGTGGTGCTAGGAGATGCTGTGTCTTGAAGATGACTCAAGATATTTCAAGATTGTTCTAGAATATTAAAGAAATTTCGGCAACAATATAAATGGATTTTGAATTGGCCCATTTGGGGAAGTTTGGCCCGAAGTTTGAAGCATGTGACTTGCACATGATGCTCTAGATCCTTCTTGACGTTTTGAGGAATCCATGGCCCATTCTACATGCTTTTGCCGTGAGAATTACAAGGAGTTACTAGAAGATTTCGGCAAGGTATATTATGGGATTATTATTGGATTTATTTCTTGGGATTTAATGAGAGAAAATAGAGGAATAAGAATTGATTTATGACTCTACATACAAGGGAGGCCGAATTAGGGTTAAGTACATGGAAGATTTCGGCAATAGAAGGTTACTTGCTCTCTAAGTTCATATGATATTATTCTATTGGTCGAAGTGATGCAATTCAAGAGAAATTCAAGGGAACCCTAACCCTTGCTGTTCACTATAAAAGGGAGGCTTTGTGAAGACATTAAAGGACCACAAAATTCAGAATCAAAAGCCACAAACACTTCCCTTTCTCTTCCAAGTTTCGGCAACTTCAAGAAATCCAAAGTTCAAGACCGTGAAGCATCCATTCATCCATTCAAGCATCCTTGCCGTAGCTCTCCTCCATTCTATCACCTTTTGAAGCTTCTTGCGTCCTTGAAGATAAAAAAGTGTAACCATGGAACCTTATTTATGTTTTCGGTTTTGCTATGTAAACTATTTCGGGTTTTATATAAAATTGCGATTTGGTTTTCTTATTTGGTTTTCTTGCTTGCGATTTCTATGGTGGATGAAAGATTGGATTTAGTTATGTGAATTCCAAATACTATGAAGCATGATGTTGGTTTTTAGGTTTTCAAAAGAAAAGTTGCGATTTCAAAGTATTCTGGCATGATTGTTAATTTCGAACTTCAATCCCATCTTTTATGTGTTAATTGATCTTTGGATGCATACTTAGGTTGATAAACATGTAATTGAATCCATATTAAGGTGCTAGCATTCTAGGCTTTAATTAATTCGGTGGAAAACCTAGAAATACTTAGGTGAATTAACAATGAGTTTTGCATGCTTGATTAGCGTTCTAACTTGTGTTCTTGACTTGAATTGACCAACTTTCAATGTGTTTACTGAGTTAAGAATGTGTTTATTGGTGATTAGCTACCAGTAGTAATTACAAGATTAATAGGGTTAGCTATGGTGCGCTCATCTAGTTAATTTAACTAAGGGAAGTAATAAGAACTTATGCATGCGTTCATGGTTTGTTCTTGATCGATTCTATGCTTGGATATATTTTGATTCATGATTTGATGTTTGAAACCTTGCCAACGTGTTAATAGTAGTTAATTACATATTAATTTCGTTCCATTCATTTTATTCTATTTGATTCTTGGTTTTGATGTGTCACATATGTGTATAATTACTTAGTTGTTAGATAAAATAAATCCTAAATCCCCCTCTTGTTATTTTCGTAAATATTGTGAATATATATTCTTTAATTTGTTTTGCTAACGTTTATTTTTCAGAAATTAATTAGGCCATAATCCCCGGTTGAGAACGATCCCTACTTATTCTTACTACATTGATAGGGTTTTAAATTGATACACTAATTTGTGTACGTCATACATAATAATTGACTTAAGGATTAACTTAATTCATGTGTTTTGAATGCAATTACGTGCATATAAATGCATGTAATCAATATATATATATATATATATATATATATATATGTATGTATGTGTGTGTGTGTGTGTGTATACAGGCCGGATCACAGACGGACGTCCGCACTATCGCTAAAGTACGGACGTAGACGCAGCAGCCTCTTTCAGGAGGCGACAGCGGCGCGGGGCTTGCCGGACGCATCCCAGATGGCTTTTGGGCAGCGATCGAGGTCGGGGTTGCAGATTTCTTGGCAGCGACCTCACCTGTAACTGCAGGTTCTGGACAGAGTTGCAAACCGCTCGCCGGGGACTCCACCCGACCGCAGACTGGCTTCACAGACCCCTGGCCTCCGTCCGGCGATCCGCGCCGCGCCGTCGATGGTTGATCAAGGCCTGAGGAGCGACGTCTGCACTTTTTCTGGATTGCGGACGTCCGCTCTCGAATGGCAGAGAGAGAGAGAGAGAGAGAGAGAGAGAGAGAGAGAGAGAGAGAGAGAGAGAGAGAGAGAGAGAGAGAGAGAGAGAGAGAGAGGTGAGGGGTATAATAGTTATTTTAGGACATATTGTGTGAGAATTAGAAAGAATAAGGTCTCAACTGTTAATTTAAAAAATTTGGACTAAACTGTTTTTCATGCAAAAGTATGAGGAGTAACGAGTATTTAATCCTATATATTTATATAAGTATCAACTTCATTTACATCCAAAAAAAGAAACTCTATGTGGTTCAAAAGACACTTGTTAGTCAACAAAAATACAATAATTAGACTGAAACATATGACTCATATAGTACGAATTGTAGTGCAGAACATGATAGTCATAAATCTCTTTTGAGTTGCAAATTGTTTTCGCTATAAAGAAATATTAAGGATGAATTCAACTGGATGACTGGTCATGTATTTCTTCATATTGATTGTATCTATAAGCGTTATAGCCAGATTGATTGTTGGATTCAAAATATTCATTTGAGGTCTATGCCTAAATGACAAAGTCAAAACTTAAGGTAACATAATTAACATCAGATGGGGTACTTTGATCATCAGTTGCACCTCTAGTTCTCATCCCTTAAATAATCTTCCCTTGTGCACTATGATTTCCTGTCACTCAGATTTACTTTGATGAGATTTCTCCTCACCCAAATTCTTTTTGAGAAGATTACTCCTCATTCAAATTTGCATTGAGGAAATTTCTCCTCACACATATTTCCTTTCAGAATCCAAGTGAGGAGAAATCGTGGCCTTCAAGACGAAGTGATGAGACCCATGAAGTTTGACTTACTTGGCTGAACAGGCCTGTTGAGGAAGAGTCAAACATAGACCTCAACAATCATTTTATCATTGTAGATTAGGAATCTAAAACTATCACGACATGATGGGGATGAAGATTCCATTATCATCAATAAAAGAGAGAGCCTTACTCTCCAAAAAGTGCAGAGTTTAGTTGCATACTTGCATTCGAATGTATTGCTTCTAGATTCCTGCACTACTTTAAATTGGATATATTACATGGGGATGTGAGTTATTATTGATTTCCATGCAACATCTTTTCCCTAAAATCGAAAAAAGTTTAGCTGTGATCCTCAAGCTACATAAAATGTTTATGGGTACTAACAAAAAGTAACTAGTTACTTAAGTTTTCCGCATGCATGTGCTTGCTTTCAAGACCAAGCTTTCAAGGCTAGCAACCTTTAAAAATGACAAAAATCTGCAAATATTGTTGTTAATTACGTAGCTGGTTTGGAAGGTGATTGATATAAGTATTGACTTACATTTATTTGTCTATCCTCATATTTGAAACCACAGTTATCTTCCAAGCTAAATGCAGGCTGTATTTTGAATATTTTATTATCTAGCATGGTTTTTCATGTTTTGATCTGATTAATAAAATTAAAAGAGCTTGGTTGAAATAATGTTTCTAGGTTTATAAAATAGATATGCTTTGCTGAAGTTTTGTTTTACCGAATTTTCTGATCAAGATTATTTGAGATCATGATTCGCACTCTTTTAACATTCTAAATAAATTTTTGGTGATGAATGAATTTCTTCTTTTATTGTCTTCTGCATTCGAGAGTTCCGAAGAATTTTAAGTGTAAATCAAATTCATAAGTCAAATACAAATTCAACGCGCGTATTAGATAAAGCAAGTTGAAGGTCTTGGGTTGACAAGTGAAACACTACACTTTTAACCGTGTTTTTATACTGGAATTCCTGCATAAGTTTGGCAAGCAAGTCTAAATAAAACCCATAAGTCTAGAGGGCATTATTATCTGTTTAAGCATACATGAAGACACACAATAAGACAAAGAATAGTTGGATCAATATGACCAAAAGAACAAAGTTGAATGAGCTGTACATTCGGTTTGTATAGTCTCATCCTTCTCTTTGGTGCATAGTTGTTATATCTGTATTGTTCCTCTGGAAAGCACCAAAGGCAAGCCAACTACTTTCGTTCCACACTCTCAGAGGGAGAGAAAGTATTAGATGAAGTGCTGCCACTCCCAAATTAAATGAATTGAGCTGAGTAAAGGGTCTCCAATATCCCAAAGTACATAGCCATTAAAACCTTCAATTCATTATTAAGTGTACGTACGTGGCCATGGTGAAAGCACCTCCAGAATTAGTAGAAAGATCCTCTATGGCCATGGGCAGCAGCAGAGTAGCTCATCACCACAATCTCAAACATCATTCCCAACGCCCTAATTCTATTTCGTCTTTCTTCTCCCCAAAGCTCTCCATCTACATCCTCGCTTCCTGCGTCGCCCTCTTCGTCATCTTCCACATCCAGTCCCTTCAAACTCCACCTGAATCCACATCGTCGCTGCCTTCATGGTCTCTCAATCTCATGCGCCAGTGGCAGAGAGTCATCAACACCACTACCACTGCCGGCACCGCCACAGCGGAAGAAACTACATCCACGTCCTTCACCAACAACTGCACCAACGAGCTCAACGCACTAAGAGACAAACTCCGGCAGTCGGTCACGTTTCTCCCGCTCAAGGACTTACGTTACGCCCATGCGGCCCTCGTCGGGCACACGTGGTTCATGAGCTCCATGTACGACTCAAGTGACGAAGAAGGCGAGGTCCAGTACCAGCACTTCCCTTCACAGTTGTCGAGCAACAGACTCCTCTGCCTCAAAGGCCGCGACAACCATGACGGCTCCTGGAACTCATATGCCCTTGCGTGGCCAGACGTGCTTCCCCACAACGCAACCCTAATGACCGGTCTGTCCTTCATTTCCTACAACCACTACAGCTACGACAACATATGGCACGGCCTGGCCGCCGTCATGCCCTTTGTAGCGTGGCACAAGAAGAACTCATGCGCCAAACCTGATCGGTGGATTTTGTACCACTGGGGGGAGATTAGGTCCAGGATGGCAGCGTGGCTTAGTACTCTTATGGAGGCTACTTTTGGAGGTCCGCCGTTCGTGGAAGTATTTAACGGGGTTGAGGAAGGGAGGGCGGTTTGTTTCGAGGAGGCGGTGGTGATGAGGCACAACGAAGGTGGGATGTCTAGGGATCAGAGAATGGAGGTTTATGATCTAATGCGGTGTAAGGCCAGGGCTTACTGTAATGTGAGTTCGGAAGGGGAAGATCGTCGGAGGAAGATTGGAATGACGTTGTTCATGAGGACAGGGCCGAGATCGTTCAAGAACGAGAGTGCGCTGGTTGGGATCTTTGAGAAAGAGTGTGCCAAGGTTGACGGTTGCCGCTTGGTGGTGGCTCACTCCAACAACCTCACTTTCTGTGACCAGGTGCACATTCCCTTAACGTCCTTTTTCCAGAACTGTTTATTTTTATTTTGTTTATTGAGAAAACTAAGAACATACAATCGCATATTGTATATATAAATGTAGTGCATATGCAGGGAAATAATTTTTTTGTCTTGTTTGTGATATTTTTAATTAATTGGCGTTGGAGTCAGACTTTCAGAGTAAATTAAAGGATATAGGAATAACATATGATCAACAAAAAAGACATACTTTCTAAAATGAATGGGTTATTATATCATTCGACGTCCTGCAGACCTACTTTAATAAGAATTTAAGATATGAGAGCATATTGGTTTAAATCTTTGTGGGCCTTGGTTTTTAATTCTTGGTGACCTCCGATTTCAATTTAGGCTTCAAGATACGTGCTGCCTCATTATGAATGAAGTTTCACTCTTCCCCTTACATGTAAACTAAAAGTTTGAATTCACTTTGGATGGCTACTGTTGGATTGTCGAACGGGCTTCTTCGTGCGTAGGGTGCGACTAGCAGTTGGTTGGTCGCGCCCTCGCTGGCGAAGGTCCTGTTCGTGTGCAGCTGAATATCTCAAATATATCTGCAGAGCTAAATGATCGGTGTTCATGATTGGTCATGCTCTTATTGTCATAAATTTAATGGATCAAAGTACAAAAGCTAGGCATTTGTTAACTGATATTGTCCAACAATGTGAATCTTCCAGGTGAAGCTAATGAGCATGACAGATATTTTGATGTCACCACACGGCGCGCAGTTAACCAACATGTTCTTAATGGATAGAAACAGTAGTGTGATGGAGTTCTTCCCAAAAGGGTGGCTAAAACTAGCCGGTGTAGGACAATTCGTCTATCACTGGATTGCCAGTTGGTCGGGTATGAGACACCATGGTGCATGGCGAGACCCGAACGGAGAACTTTGCCAGTACAGTGAAGACGATCGCCGATGCATGTCCCTCTACAAGAATGGCAAAATTGGATACAATGAAACATATTTTTCTGAGTGGAGTAGAAATATACTCAATGAAGTTAAGAAAAGGAAGATGGAAGAAGTAGCAAATGGTGCTCTTCTAAGTTCTACTGGCTGTATTTGTCGTTAAATTTATTTCTTTGGAACACATATATGATATGTAAATTAGGATGGCAAAATTGGATACAATGAAACATATTTTTCTGAGTGGAGTAGAAATATACTCAATGCAGTTATGAAAAGGAAGATGGAAGAAGTAGCAAATGGTGCTCTAAGTTCTACTGGCTGTATCTGTCGTTAAATTTATTTCTTTGGAACACATATATGATATGTAAATTAGGCATGCATTGTTTAACCAGATTGTTAAAGAAAAAAGAAAAAAAAAACTTATTTGAAGGGTAAACCCCTGAGCCCTGGTTTTCTTCCTCTTAAGTTGAGAGTCAATGGCGCTCCTCTCGGCCTCTTGTGTGCACTTTTGCCAGGGTTTCAGCCTAGATCGGAGGCATCTTGCCTCTACTTTCTCTTTCAGATGTTTTCCCTTCAGGTTTGTTTGAGTCTCTCTTGGTTTCATTTCACCCCACCCATCCTTTTCCATATCTACTTTTCCTTTCTTCCTTAGATCTATGAATCTATCATTCCTTTGTGCTCCGCTGTCTCCGGCGGTTGTATTTTCACGGGCCTTCTACCATGTTTATAAATAACTAAATATGCTCCTTAGAGCTCTATTGTAAGTGAGGTCTTCTCAGTTCTCACTAGCGCACGCATATCCGAATTTGCTGATTATTACTGGAAAGAAAATTATTAAAAGATTTAATTTGTTGGATTTACATATAAATATATATAAATTTCAACTTCATCTAAATCTCAAAAGAGACTCTAAGTGGTTCAAAAGATTGAATTTGTTGGATTTACATATATTTATATATAAATTGCAACTTCATCTAAATCTCAAAAGAGACTCTAAGTGGTTCAAAAGACACTCGCTGGTCTACAAAAGTAAAATAATCAGATCATATAGTACAAATTATAGTAATGAACATGATAATCATAGATCTCTTTTGAGCTGCCGACTGTTTTACCTAGAAGGGGATAGTAAGGATGAATTCAACTTGATGACTAGTTATGTATTTCTCCATATTGATTATATCTATAAGCGTCATAGCTAAATTGATTGTTGGATTCATGAGAATTATTTGAGGTTACACTGCGTTCTATGCCTAAACTGATAGAGTCAAAATTTAAGGCAATAAAAGTAACATAAGATGGCCTGGGGTACTTTTATCATCAGTTGCACCTCTAGTTCTCATTCCACGAACAAGCTTCCCTTGTGCACCAAGATTTTTCCACACTTAGATTTACCTTGAGGAGATCTCTCCTTACTCAGGTTCGCCTTGAGGGAATTTTCCTTACTCAGGTTCGCCTTGAGGGAATTTTCCTCACCCAAATTCCCTTTAAGAATCTGAATGAGGAGAAATCCCCCAAGACAAATCTAGATGAAGGGACTTTAATATAGCTTTTGCAGAGGACTGTTGAGACCTGATAAGGAAGAGTCAAATATTGACCTCTACAATCAATTTACCATTGCAAACAATAGATTAGTTCTCGAAAACTATCACGACACGATGGGGATGAAGAATTTCAGTATCATCAATAAATGAGAGAGCTTTAGTCTCCAAAAAGTGCAAAGTTTAGTTGCATACTTGCATTCGAATGTATTGCTTC
This sequence comes from Rosa chinensis, assembly GCF_002994745.2. Lineage (NCBI taxonomy): Eukaryota > Viridiplantae > Streptophyta > Magnoliopsida > Rosales > Rosaceae > Rosa > Rosa chinensis. The sequence goes on from NC_037091.1 coordinate 5,687,724, forward strand.
AATTCCAGATTCGTGCACCATTTAAAATGTATATATTACATGGGGATATGAATTATTAATGATTTTCATATAATACCGTTTGCTTAGAATCGGAAAAAGTTTAGCTGTGATCCCCAAGCTATATAGAATGCCATCGGAATGTATAGTTTATGTTTATGAGTATGAACAAAAAGTAACTAATTACTTCAGTTTTCCGCATGCATGTGCTGCTTTCAAGACCAAGCTTTCAAGGCTAGCTAGTTACCTTGAAAATGACAAAAATCTGCAAATATTGTTGTTACCTAGCTGGTTTGGAAGGTGATTGATATAAGCATTCACTTGCATTAATTTATTTATATATCCTCATATTTGAAACCACAGTATCTTAATTCCAAGTCAAATGCGGGCTGTATATTTTTGACATTTTTTATTTTCTAGCATGGTTTTTTATGTTTTGATCTGATTAATAGGATTACAAGAGCTTGGTTGAAATAATGTTTCTAGGCTTACAAAATAGATATGGTTCCACAAACATTCATTCATTTGCTTTGCTGAAGTTTTGTTTCACCGAATTTTCTCATCAAGATTGTTTGAGACCATATTTCGCACTCTTTTAACATTATGAATAAATCTTTGGTGATGAATGTATTCCCTCTTTTATTGTTTTCTGCATTCGAGAGTTCAGAAGAATTTTTAAATGTAAATTGATTTGTTGATATAGCAAAGTCGAATACAAATTCAACGGGCGTATTATATAAAGCTGCTAGTTGGAGGTCTTGAGTTGACAAGCGAAACACTACCTTTTAACCGTGTTTTTATACTGAAATTCATGCATAAGTTTGGCAAGCAAGTCTAAATAACACTCATCAGTCTATGGGGCATTATTATCTGCTTAAACATACATAAAGACACACAATAAAACAAAAAATAGTTGGATCAATATGACCAAAAGAACGACGAACAAATAATAATAATAATAATTGAATGAGCTGGACATTTGGGTGCATGTACAGTACTTTCATCCACTCTGTTGTATGGTGTAAGCGTTCGTCGCTGCTGCTCAATAGGGGCTTCACCCCGGCTACGTTTGAAAGCCAACAAATAAAAATAATCTTTTAGGCTGCGTAGTATGAAAATGTACTTAAATCATTTCATCTAAAGAACAACAAACATAGAATGTTTTCTAACTCAAAAATTGACGCATGCAATTCAAATGAATACGACACTAAGTAAGACCTAATGGCCGGTCTCGTAGGACCCACTGCACAACCTTACCTCAAATCAATTAATAAATCAGGTAAGCGCAGTGAGAGCATCCACTACCTACCCACACAAATAGAATCAGGTAGTCATTGCAATCAAAAACATCGTTCGACTGTTGTTGCTAACCCTTTGGAGGTTAAGAGGATCAAACCCTAGGACGTCAGAGCCACCCTTCGTTCTCAAGCCATCAATAATTTATCTGTGGAATGTTAACTTACTTTATTTTTTAACACAACCAAACCATGCTACTTGACATGTATCAACAATTAATTAAGTACGGGAAAGCAACTAATCGAGTGAGTCCCTATACCTTACCTGGATTTCGATTACTTATCTTTCACGTAGTACGAGATTCACGAACCATCAGTTTCTCAAGTATCTGGAGTCCTAATTTCTGACATAAGAATCGTTAATAATCTCTCAAACAAATATTTAAAATCTCGACAATTAGCTCATCGTCTAACCAACTTTTTCTGATTTGACCAGGGTTTGACCAAGGTCTCACCAATCACGATCAATTCGATAATTGTCCCAATTACCAGACATTAGTAGCAACTGGAATTTAAACCAATTCACATGCCTTTAACGTATCTTTTCTAATTCCCTTAGTAACTGCATTGCATAGTAATTCCGTCGAATTACTATGGACACCCATTTCTTAATCTTCAAATTCATTTTAGCATATCCAATACACTATCGGCATATGCACAAACAGATTAGAGCCCATCAATTTTTCCAATCATGGTCTCACACAGTAAATACATTCATCTTTTCAAGGATTCTCACGATTAACTTGATCATAATCAATAACCAAATTCACAGAGAAACAATGGGTACTAACATGATCCCATTCAACCCAAATCAACCAATCTCAAGATGGAAATAAATCAAAGAACATTTCTGTCCATAACTCAAATTCACCTTCGAATAATCAAATTTAAGCCATTGATTTAACACTCAGCTCCTATTCTCACGCACAGCAGCTTCCCATAATTCGACTAGTAACGAGCAGAGGATTTGACACACACTAAACTAGTAGCTTCTGGAATCTAACTCCAGCCGAGGTTGACATGCATCTATAAATGCAGATAAGACGGAAAACAGACCAAGAGAAGCCATAGCCGCCATGCAGAGCATCATCAACAGCGGTGGCCGACGTCACCCCAAAAACACAAATGATTATAACTTGATCGAAACCGTGTTATTTTATAAATCCCTCTTTAAAGATCATCTTTATAAACATTAAACCAGTTATCTAGAGATTGTTTAGTCAGTCAATTGAACCATACAAATATATGAATATTAATCATGAGAATTTGTGGGTAGGTGATATTCTGGGTGGAAAAATACTCAATTTTGTTTATTTTGGTTTTGAGTTTTATCACCTGAACAGTTGTGTTCTATATAAGTTGTAGTGGTCCAAGGATTCAAAATCTGGGTGGGCTTGAATTTTTTTTTTTTTTTTTTTACCGAAGTGATAGAAAAATTTAGTGCAGTGTCAATATTTAACTAAGATATATTAGATAAATTCTTTATTGAGATGCAAAAAATAAGAAGCCAACTGAAACTACTATCAAATCGATTACCGAAAAGAAAATATTTTGGAATAATTTTTTATTAAATAAAATAAATGAGAGATTGAGAAAATAACTTAATCCCTAATGCTAAGGAAAAAAAAATGACTTAAGGCAAGATTCAAACTTGGGTTGGCTTGATATAAGTTAGAACACTTAACCAAGACTGCAAGACCTTGATATATGTATATGTTACATATACTCAGGAATATATTGGTGGTCTTCTTCATTTATTCAGGGATCGATTTTTCTTTTTCGGTGTTTATTACTAATCCAATTTAGAGTGCAGAGAAACCCTAAGCGCAGTCTAGTACGCCGCCTCCAAACTCCAACAGTTTTTCCAACCATGCTGCAAGGTAGTATCCTAGTGTGGAATTGTCGAGGAATAGTGAACCTCGAAACCCAAAGAGCACTCGTTGATCTTGTCCAGGCTTGCAAACCTTCCCTAATCTTTCTAGCTGAAACGCTAGCACAAAAAACCCTAATCGACTCTCTTACTCAAAAGTTGGGTTTCAAAGATAATATATGTTTCCCACATCAGAGAGATTCTCAAGGGGTACGTAGCCTTGCTTTGGAATGACGATACTCATTTTGAATTTTGATCCTCATCTGCTCACCATATTGATGTCGTGATTGGCAAGTTAGGAGAAGCAAAATGGCGCTTCGCTGGTCTTTATGGTTTTGCTGCAAGGGATGCAAGAACACAAACCTGGGATCTCATTAAATCTCTTGCTGCTGAGTCTTGTCCTCTCCCGTGGCTCATGGCAGGGGATTTTAATGAAATCCTGTCTCAAGCTGATAAGTCGGGGAGACAAAAGCGGGCTGCCATGCCAATGGAGATGTTTCGAAGAACTATGACAGATTGTGGTTTTGTTGACATGGGGTTTGTGGGAAGCAGATTTACTTGGAGCAACAAGTATACCAAAGAACAATTAGATCGTGGATTTCAAACCATGCAGTGGCGTAGTCTTTTCCCATTTAGCAGGGTGATTACTCTTAACCCTTCCAAATCAGACCATTGTCCTCTATTAGTGGAGGTTAGTGCTGAAAAATTACAACACAGAAGAGCTAACAGGCTGTTCCGTTTTGAATAGATGTGGTATGGTAATCAAACATGCATGGATATCATTAAGAAGGAATGGGCACTGCCTACCACTAGTAATGTCTTGCGACAGGTCGGATTTAAATTTAAATCCATTGGTCAAAAGCTTCTTCAATGGCACAAAATGGATTTTGACAAACAAAGGGTTGAAATGAGGGTGATCCAAGAGAAACTGAATGATATTATGAAATTGCCTTTTTCTCCGGACCAGTATGAGGAACAGAGAAGCTTGCATGCCAAGTATAGTCAATTATTGTCCCAGCAAGAGATGAACTGGCGGCAACGATCTAGGGCAATCTGGCTTAAAGATGGAGATCGAAACTCTGCTTTCTTTCACCGTCGTGCTAGTAATAGAAAGAGCAGAAACACCATTAAGGGACTCAATGATGAGCAGGGACAATGGCAGTCTGAACCTGCAGAAGTTCAACGTCTATTGTTATCCTATTTTCAAACAGTTTTCTCCTCTAAAGGTTCTGACGCTGGGGCACTCCAAACTGTGTTGGATGTTACACCTACTAAAGTGACCGGTACTATGAATGCAAGCCTCTTGCAGCCCTACAGTGATGAGGAAATCAAAACAACACTTTTTCAAATGCACCCTTCTAAAAGTCCTGGCCCGGATGGTATGTCTCCATTCTTTTTTCAAAAATATTGGAATGTTGTTAGCATGGATGTCTGTACTGCAATTTGAAATTATGGCAAGAGTCAAATTATACCTATCTTTGTTTGATACCTAAGATCAAATCTCCTAAAGTTGCAGCACATTTAAGACCAATTGCTCTATGTAATGTGATTTGTAGAATTGCCTCCAAAGTGGTTGCAAACAGATTGAAGAGATTACTGCCTGAGATCATCTCACCTTTGCAAAGTGCTTATTTCCCTGGTCGTCTAATTTCTTATAATACATTAGTTGCCACTGAAGCTGCTCATTTCATGCATCAACTTAGAAGCCAAGTAACGGTTTCTTCTCTTTGAAACTTGATATAAGTAAAGCGTACGATCGCTTGGAGAGGAAATTTATCCAAGCAATGCTACTTAGGTTGGGTTTCGATTCTTCTTGGGTGCAGATGATCATGAGTTGTATTATACAAGTTAACTATTCTATTCTTTTTCAGGGTGAACCAACATCAAAAATTGTCCCTACAAGAGGTATTAGGCAAGGTGATCCATTGTCACCTTACCTGTTTATTCTATGTGCAGAAGGGCTGTCTGCTTTGATCTCCAATGCAATTCAACAAAATGTCATTGCTGGTCTTAAAATGTGCCCCCAAGCCCCAACTCTCCATCATCTTTTCTTTGCAGATGATAGCTTTCTTTTTGGGACTGCTACTGAAGATGAATGTTACAGGTTTAAGGGCATTCTTGACACCTATGAAAAAGCCTCGGGTCAGAAAGTGAACTATCAGAAGAGCAGTGTGGTGTTTAGCAAGAATGTTGATATGGCTGAGCAAAATAGATTAGCCTCCATCTTGGCTGTTGAAAGAGCTGATGAGCATGACAAGTATTTGGGATTACCATTGAGAGTTGGTAGATCAAAAACAGCTATTTTTGAGTATATTAAAGAGAAACTGACCAAGAAACTAATCAATTGGAAAGCCAAAATACTCTCTTGTGCAGGGTAAGAGATATTGATTAAAGCAGTGGCCCAGACAATGCCTTTATATGCAATGAATTGTTATCTATTGCCAAAAGGTCTTTGTGATGATATTCATAAGCTATGTGCTTCTTTTTTTTCTGGGGGGACACTGATGACAGAAAAAAGATACACTGGAGAAGCTGGGAAAGATTGTGTTTAACCAAACAGGAAGGAGGCATGAGATTCAAAAACCTGTATGCATATAATCTAGCCATGCTTGCAAAACAAGGCTGGAGAATCGTTACAAACCCTCACTCACTGATTGCACGCTTATACAAGACCAGGTATTTTCCTTCTAGTTCTTTTTGGGAAGCAGAATTGGGAGACTCACCATCCTTTTCATGGAGGAGTATTCTAAGTGGCAGACCTGTATTAAAGGCGGGAGTGCAATGAAAAATAGGGAATGGGCAGTCAGTAAATATTTGGCATGATCGTTGGATTCCTGCACACTTTCATGTACATATTCAACAACCGGCCAATACTGAGTTTCAAAAGGTGGCTGACCTTATCAATGAAGACACCCGAGAATGGATTCCTGCATCTGTATGTGCCCTATTTCCACCTGATATAGCAGAAAAGATTTTATGCATTCCTCTTGGCAGACGTTCTTGTCTTCATCGTCTCATTTGGAGTCCAGAAAAGAAAGGGTTCTATTCAGTGAAATCAGCTTATTGGATTGCTCGTGAACAAGTGTTACAAAATGCCCTCACCTCCACTTCAAATGGAGATCCTTTCCAAGATCTCTGGAAAAAACTTTGGCGAGCCAAAGTTCCTAGTAAAGTTCTTAATTATAATTGGAGAGCTTGCAACAATCTCTTGCCTACAAGAGAAAGGCTGCTTACTAAAGGCTATACTGGCAGTAACAAATGTATGCTTTGTAACCATCATGTGGAGGACAACTCACACCTATTTTGTAAGTGTCCCCTCGCTACACAAATTTTATCTGCACCTCTATTTAATCTACATCATTTTTGCTGCCTGATATGAGCTTTAAGGAATGGATGCTTGAAAAAGTGCAGCAACTCAAGCTCGAGGTACTTGAGAAGTTGCTAATGATTATTTGGGCCTTATGGAAAAATCGAAACAATGTCCTGTGGTCTGGAAAAGTTCAAACTACTCATGATTTGGTACTTAGCTGCTTTGCTTGGCTGGAGGATTTTAAAAAGGCTCGGGGCAGTGCAGCTATGCCAAAGAACCTTCCAAACAAGAAATGGAAACCTACAACTACGGGTTTCAAATTGAATGTGGATGCTGCATTTCTTCCAAACCAAAGTCATGGTGGGATTGGGGGAGTCCTCCGAGACGCAAATGGTCAGTTCAAGGCAGCATTTATCCAGCCGATAGAACATGCTGCATCTCCAAAGCAGTGTGAGCTGCTAGCTATTCGTGCAGGTTTGGACTTTCTCTCTTCACTCCACGTTCAAAATGTTGTTATACAAAGTGATTGTATGGCAACCATCTCTGAAGCTTGCTGTACAGAGTATGCCTTGCTTGCAAATGGTGGACTTATAGATGATATTCAGCATACTATTAGTAGGCTAATAGGAGTGACAATATGTCACACTCCAAGAGCTTGTAATGCGGTAGCACACCACCTAGCTGCCTTAGGTTTTGAGGCAAAAGTAGGTATTGTTTGGTTAACTCAAGCTCCTACATGTATTCTTGACGTGCTACAACACGATTGTACCCAACTCACTTGAGTTTCGATCTTCTATAAAAGTTCTTTCATTGATTCAAAAAAGGAATATATTCAAAAAATCTCGGGTGGACTTCAGCCCAACCGAGTTTGTACTTAGATCCGCCTCTGTCGATAAGGTAACACTAATGGGATCATCTAAAAGACTAAAATTAAATTTCTATATAATAGTTAGGATTAATTTCAGTTTACGCCCCTAAGGTTTGGGGGTGTCATCATTTCACCCCCCAAACTCTCAAGTTCACTTTTTTACCCCTTAAACTTTCTAATTTTTGTCTTTCGTGCCCAATTTGTCTGATTTCATCCAATTTGGACGTTAACTCTGACTATTTGACCCACTTTGAGGCTAGAATGGTTATTTCAATGCAAAAAAAAAAACCCAAAACAAAAAATAAAAAACCTTTTCCTTCACTTTTCGGTTTCTCTTTCATCTCCAAATTTCTCTCTCTCTCTCTCTCTCTCTCTCTCTCTCTCAGATCTGCATCTCCAAATCTATCTCTCTCTCTCGACACCTCCCTCACGCACCTCATCGCCGCCAACTCCTCAGACCCCTCCCTTTCCTTCGAGTCCACCTCTGCCTTCCTCTCCTGCTTCTCCATCTCCAAGTCCTCCTTCAACTGCCAACTCGCCCAGTGCCGACTCACCGATCCCACTCACCTCAAACCCTTCCTCGACGAAATCTCCGCCTCTATATCCGACTTCGAGAAGCTCGTCGTCGAGAACTCTTACTTCTTCCCCTCGTACAAAGTCCAATCGTCGCTAAAAACGATCTCCAATCTGAGCTGAGTAAAAGTAAAAGAGAACAACAGAAGCTGAAGAAGATAGCGGCGACGGCTTATGACTACAACGACCTGAGATGGGCTGACTACTGGGCCAACATCCTCATCCCTCCTCACATGGCCTCTAGCCCTGATGTCATCAGCCATTTCAATCAGAAGTTCTATAAACGCTATATTGTGAGCAGCCGGCTCTCTCTCTGTTCTGTTCTGCTCTGTTCTTCAATTTCAAATCTTTACTAGGATTGATTGCTGATCAGTGTTTTTTGCTTGCCAATTTGGACTCTGGAGCCTGGAATCTCATCTGGGTTTTATCTGTTTTGGGTGATTTGGGATTGGGTTTATGGGGTTTTGTTCTTTGGTGGGTTGTGAATTTGTTTTATTGGGTTTTGATAGTTTTTTTCTTTGGTGAGTTGTGAATTTGGTTATTTCTTGAGTATGATGAAAATGACAATCCGTGAGTCTTTGTTTCTGATTCCATTTCTTTTCATTCGCAAATTTACAATTGGAGATTATGATGGGAATGCTGCAAGTTCAGTCTCGGAGCAGTTTTCCCAACTAAAATGAATGGTGGCAATGCTTTATCTTCTGAGCTCATGGATCATGGTCATTGCCAGCACGGTGGTGGTAAGCGGAGCATGGAGCGCGACGGTGACGGTGGGAGGAGAAATGGTTTTAGGGAGAGAGAGGTCGAAACTTTTTATTTTTTTCCTTTTTCAAAATTTTGAAATGACCATTTTAGCCTCAAAGTGGGTCAAATAGTCAGAGTTAACGTCCAAATTTGAAGGAATCAGAGAAATTGGGCACGGAAGACAAAAATTGGAAAGTTCAGAGGGTAAAAAAGTGAAATTGTGAGTTTGGGGGATGAAATGATCACACCCCCAAACCTCGGGGGGGGGGGGGGGTAAACTGAAATTAATCATAATAGTTAATAGATGGCAGTACTCCAATTTCATATTAAATACCTTTAACTAGATTATAAAATCTCTTTGATAAAAAAAAAAATAATAATAATAATAATGAAAATATAAAATAAAAAAAGATTATAAAATCTCGATCTCTTTTACGGTCGCACTCTACCCACGGTTGCGTTGTGTCCTTGTGAGCCAACTACAAAGCACACCACCCTTTTACACTTTTTTATTTTATTTTTTTATGTAAAGAGAATTTCATTGAAAGAGACTAGCTCAGATGGTTACAATCATATTGAAGTACATCTATAATACAATTTGGGAGCTTGGTGGAGCCAAGACTCCTTTTGACTAGATTCAAAACCGATACGAGCTAGTCTGTGCGCGAACTTGGTTGCAATTTCTGGGGGCAAAACTGATTTGTGCTTCGTGTAACTACATCTAGAGGTCATGTGTAAAGCCCCGTACCTTAAAATCTTTATTAGTTACTTTTTTTTTACCGTTATTGATCGAGGAGTTGACTTTTCTTTATCCGTTGAGTTAAGGAATTTATTTGAGAACGTCGTTGTTCATGGAAAATCGAGTTCGTGAACATATAGTTTGTTTAAATCGGAGCTTCTACGGAAAAGTTTTGACCAAAATAGAAATTTCTATTTTTGGAAGATTTTTTTTAAAAGGGGGTTTCCCTTTTGGGAAGAGAGAGAGAAGTCAACAGATCAAAAAGAGAAGAAACGGGACAAACCCGAGCTACCATCTCCCCCCCCCCCCCCCCCCTCGCCCCTTTTCGCCGCTGAACTTCTTCCGGCGATTTTGTCGCCGTCCGGCCACCCCAGGACGAACCGCTTGGCATGGCGTGATCCTCTCCTCCTTCTCTACCTAGTCATGTAAGTGTTTCACCTTGGGTAGCTTTGGTTTTTGAGATTTGAAGAGGAAATTTCCAGAAATGGGGAAATCGGGTTCTACCTTGATCTTCGATTTCCGGCGGTTTCTGGCCTGATTCTTTGAGGGTTTTGGTTGTTGGGGAAGTGATGAACGTGTTCTTAACCTTGTTGCAGCTCGTTTTGATTGGTGGTGGAAGATTTGAAGGTGTTTGAGACTGTGAACAGTACCGTGAACAGTAACTGTCGAATTCTTGGGTTCTTGTTTGATTTTTCCGGACATTTCTGCTTGAATTTGGTTGTTGTTGCAGGTATAGAAACTGTTAGATTTAATCTATGAATTTTGTGTTAGATTTAAGGTTGTTTGGATAGTGAGTTCCTTGGAGTTTTGATGTTGGATGTGGTTCTAAGGGTGTTAAGATTTTAATCTTGGGTTGAGAACTTGTTGTCATATTTTTAGTGATGAGTTGAGATTGTTGAGAGGTTGGAGAAGTAAAGTGGGTTTCAAATGTCAAAAGAGAAATTGGAAATTTGGAAGAAAATGTTTTGTTGTAATCTTGTTGGCTAATTGTTGGTGGAGAAATTGGAGAAAGAATTTGGAAATTTTGAAAAGGGAATAATTTTATAATTTGGTGGTTAAGTATAGTTAAGGAGTTGGAATTAAATTGGCCAAGTTGTTGAGCGATCCTTGTGAAGGTTAAAGTTTCCTTGAGGACGTGGAAATCATAAAGAAAATTATGAAATTGGAGAATTTGGTTGTTAGAGGAATTATGTGTAATGAGTATTATTTTCCAAAGGATTAAGCTTTGTTTATTAGATTATTTCCTTCTTGAGGTTAACTATATCATGCCCATTTACTACAGGACGTACTGAGCCCTCGAGCGAGGAGGACACGGGCAGGCAGCAGGATTAGCTGCGAGACTCACCTGTGAGTGGACTTTAGCTGCGAGACTCACCTGTGAGTGGACTTTGATTTTATTTAAATAATGCATGCAGCATGGTATTAAGTTTTTATTTGTATACTATTTGAGTAAATGTGATCTTTGTGAAAAGAGGAGAATTTAAAGAAAGGAGTTGACAGGAGGCTATCTTTAGCGCATGCGTATGTTACCTAGTTGGCAGTCCCTTCTAGGTAATAGTATGGTTGGCAGTCCCTTCCAGACTACAGCCCGGTTGGCAGTCCCATCCGATGCGTCACCTGGTTGGCAGTCCCTTCCAGATGACATGAGGTAGTTAGTTGGCAGTCCCTTCTAACTACCTGTGGCTAGTTGGCAGTCCCTTCTACCCACCGCCTCCTATTCCGGTTGGCAGTCCCTTCCGATGCGTCATTTGGGTGGCAGTCCCTCCCAGATGGCATGAGATGATTAGGAAGCAGTCCTTCCTAATCATCAAATGAGTTTTCTTGAAAATGATTGAGTTGGAAATATTGTGGAATCTCGCTGCATGTTGGTTTTGTTAACAAGAGAAATGGGGAAGCATTCAATTAATCGTTTCATAACTTATTTCAGTTTTGTCCACTCACTCTAACGGTTTTTAAATGTTTTCCCCTGGGCCCTTCGTTTTTCAAATGCCCAGATTTCAGATTTGCCGAGATCGCATCCAGGAACTAGAGGCTTTGGAGTCAACGCTTCTGTTTTGTCCGTAGGTTATTACTTAACCCTACCTTGTATGATATCGGCTTAGTTATGTAGAACTGCTCTGATAACTTTTTTGAATTTGGGGAACGTTATTGTTTGAAAATCTGTTACCGTATTGAAGTTGTGTGGAATTTGTACTTTCTGAATGTAACTTATACAGGTAGAATGTAAATATTTGGAGTGTGCATGTGAGTAGGAGTTTTGTGAAATTTTTGGGTAGCCTATTTTAGGGGAGGTTCTGTCGATTTTTCAGTAGGATTTCACCTGAAGTGGGCCCCACAGGCTCGTATATGGGTTTCGGGGTGAAACTTGGGTCGGGTTCTGTCATCATGGATGTCAGCAATAATGGCTGCAAACTCTGAATAATCAGATTGTTGGTGCATGATTGCTTGGACAGCAGCAAGGCAATCTGTTTCAATATTGACAGAGGACAGCTGTAGTTGGACTGCCATCTCAAGTCGGATAGCAAGCAGTTTTGCCTTTTAGTAGAGTTCACATGAGGTAGATGGTGAGCAAAAGCAGCCATGAATTGCCCAGTTGGGTCTCGAGCAATATCTCCAGCTTCCCCATGCATCTGCGATAGTAAGAACGCACCATCTACATTTATTTTCACTTTGCTCCCATTAGTTGGTTGCCAGTGGTGTTTTTCTACTTTCTTCGGTGCTGAAGAAGTAGCTCTAGCTTTCTGGAAATCTTCCAACCAAGCCAAGGAGCTGCACAAAAGAACCGATGCTAGTTTTGAATTATTCTCCCACAGAGTAGTGTTCCGATTTTTCCAGAGAGACCATATTAGCATTAATAGCTTTTCAAATGTCTATGGTTTGAGTACAAGTGCAGCTTCTAGCATCCATTCCTTAAAAATCGTATTTGGCGTAGTGCAGCTTCTAGCATCCATTCCTTAAAAATCATATTTGGCATAGCCATAGATTATAAATTAAATGGGGGAGCAGAGAAAATTTCTTTTGCAATCGAACACTTAAAAAAGATGTGAGTTGTGTCTTCTAGTGTAGCATAGCACAGTAGACAATTCGTTTCACCATCATAGCCCTTGGTGAGTAAACGCTCTCTGGTGGATAGGATGTTTTGGCAGGCCCTCCATGCACATATTTGGACCTTGGCAGGCACCATAGCGTTCCAAATTAAAGGCGTTTCCATAGCTCCTTAAAAGGGTCCCCCCTGTGAAGTAGAAGCAAGAGCATTACTGAGAACTTGTTCTCTGGCAATCCAATAAGCAGTCTTAACGGTGAAGTAACCCCATTTTTCTAGCTCCCACATAAGTTTATCCGATATAGCTCTTTTACTCAAAGGGATAGATAGTATTTGAGCAGCGACTTCAGAAAAAGAAAAAAAAAGGTGTAGACACAGATGGAGTAATCCACGATCTAGTGTGGGGATCAATGAGGCCAGCTTCCATATTGAATGAAGTTGAGTTTGCCAGTCTGTGAACCTGAAACCTTGAGCAATTAGGAATCCATCTGTCACCACCCTTTTACTTAATATTTGGTTCAAACGTTAAAACCCAATCTAAAGTTGATAAGCTCCTTAATTAATTGTGTTATAACTATAATATTATTTGCTTGAATGGCATGAATCAGCACATTGACGAGCATAGCAGTTCTTTATTTTTTTGGGACGAGGATAACCTACTTTAGTTTGTAATAGACACATTTGGTTCCGGTTACCAAAACTATAAATGATAGGTGTAGTAAAATCCCACCAAACCAAACTCAAGGAAGTAGTTTCAAAATCTGCTAATGCATATGCGACTTAGTTCACTTAGGGAAACTTGATTCTCTCCCACGACACAAAGTCCCAAAATAGTCGACAGCAAGACAACATTAGTCTTCTTATTGAATATTCTAGCCAATAAACAAGGCCTCCGAATAGCAAGGAAGCCCAAACCCTTAACATTTCCACCTTGGTTTAATACCCAAAAACTCTGGAAAACATAATGGGTCCATGACTGCACTGTTAGGAAATTCAGGTCACCTTCCAAATTCCCTAGCCCAAGACCGAAATCTAATGAAGACAGTAATATCAAACTATGCAAGTAAACACAAGAAGAAGTTGTTGATGAGGTTCAGTCAAGCAGTTGACCTATGTCCCCGGGTGATGATGATGGCTAATCCACTAGATAAGAAGAAGATTACAACTTGAACATTTTATTTTTCCCACTCTAAATTAATCTCTCTCCTTACAACCCAAATTCTCAACAGAGAATTCCCAAATACACCCGATCACTCAAAGCTTGCAACTCCCTAAGTTCTCTCTTAAATCCCTGAACGATCCAAACACGGATCTCTATAAACAATGTCTCAATGGCGCCTTCCAAAATGAGTCTCTTTTAACCCACAACAGCACCTCGCATAATGAGTCTCTTTCAAACCACAACACGAGAATTTCTAAACCCTCACATCTTCTCTAAAGATGTCTTCCAATCTCCGAAAGCACATATCAAAGCAATATTCTTGAATACCTACTTATAGGCTCACAATCAGTCTGACTCCCAATAAGATCTTCAATTCTAAATCTTCATTGAAAAAAAAAGCTCTAAAAGTCCTAAATACACTTTAACAAGTTTCCTAAAGCTAGCAAATAGGAAATTAGTTTTGAACCGCAATCCTAACATGCAGCTAACTGCCCTTTACACTCATTGACTTAGGCCTTTCAATCCCAAGTACTATGGGCACCCAGAGCCATGGAACCCAAATATCACCATAGACATCTAGACTACTTCGCTGCCACTATTTCTCTCCTCCCAACTCCTTAGCCAAGATTCAAACTGGGCAAGTTTGCACCACCGCACGCTACAACAAGAACCAGAATCACACTGCCAACCTTTAAGGCCGAACATAACCAAAATACACATCCCATATCCAAACCGAACAACAGAGCCTTACAAGCTTATCGAGAAATTCGGCTAGATCCAATCAACTTATACCTAAGCCATAACTAAGTGAGAATTAGTAGCCGCAATCACTAAACAATGGTACCTAAATCCCATAAACAGAAGAAAAACCTTGCTCACTCACCTACAACGAGTTAGGTCTAACAATCACCAAAAAGTTTAGGGGTCAAATCAGATCATTCTGTATAAGAAAAAGGCTCAAAGCCTCTGGTCCGAGTTAAAATATACTCTGATATGTTTGAATACCGAGGCGATCGTTGAGATGAAGCAAAGAAGGATTCCATGATTGATAGAAGCTGGTGGTGGCTCTAAGGTTTCAAGAAGAGCCCTCGCTCATCTCTCTTTTGTTCAAGTCATACCTATTATTTGGTTTAGGTGTAATGTATAAAATGTTGATAGAAGTATTCGTATACAGAAATGATTAGTTATTATTAGCATCTGTCTATTTTATTTGTGAAGAGGTTAGAGTTTGTCATTCAAAATTAAAAGGAAAAAAAATAGATATACGCAAATGACCCAAATATAAGTGATATATAAAGATCTAAAAATTGAATGGTCAAAATGTCGATATGTAACAAAAAATCGGATCTCACAAGTATACCTGATCAAAAAATGAATCCCTCACTAAGAAGACCCAAATATAACTTATATTTTTAAAGATCCTCAACAGTCATTATACAATAGCAATTCGAACAGATCATGAAAATAAAAGGCAGAGAGTCATTTCTAGTTTTTCTCTCTTAAAAACGAGAGAGAGAGAGAGAGAGAGAGAGAGAGAGAGAGAGAGAGAGAGAGAGAGAGAGAGAGAGAGAGAGAGAGAGAGAGAGAGAGAGTTCTTTTTCAATGAGAATGAATTTGCTTATGGAATCTTGTAAGAAACATAGAGCACCCCAATTGGATCGAACTTTTGTTATAGAATAAATGTCAACTCCATTAATAATAAGATTATAAAAGACAGATGTAGAAACTACATCATAAATGAAAAGTACGAAAATAAAACAATGAACATAAAACCTAGCAAAGATACGATTGGATGCAAAAAGGCATCTGAGGACGCATCGGGTGTAAACTGTGCTATATATGTGAAAAGTTACTAATAGTATGACCGACCATAAAAGGGCAATCTTGTATCAAAGTAACCGGTGGTATGACCGACCAAGCAGATTCCTCGTACATCTTATGTCAAAAACAGAACAATATATCTTCCACCTAAGTTATCGATAGTGTGACCGACCACTAAAGGGCAATCTTCTAACAATGTAACTAGTGATAAGACCATCCAAACATCTTCCATGTAAAAAGTACGCCAAACAGAGATCAATCTTCCACCAAAGTGACCTATGAAACAAAAAGATGAAAACCAAATGAAAATCAACCTCAAAGGCCACATCTAGGCCCAGTACCAAGTCCAAATCCAGACCCGACCCGTGATCCAGATCCATACCCAGCACTAGACCCAAAACTGAATTCGACCCAGATCCCAAATCTAGATCTTCGGACCAGTCTGCACCATGTCGTTGCGCTGCGTCTTCAGCCCAGAAAAGCTTCCGACCATCGGCTCAGCATCCGGCGATCTGTCTCCTTCCGCACGCCTCCAGATGCCGCCCATCTCAGCCTTCCAGACGCAAATCCAGGTCCGCCGTGCACTAGGGACGAGGTTCCCTGCCTCCATTGCTGGCTGACAACCGCTCGACCTGCTCACCACCGCATCCACCGTACTACCCCTATTCACCACATTAGACAATTATTCCACCATCCGATCCTCCAATGGCTTCGAGAATCACAATAGTAACTCTGTCGCAAGGAAAATAAATGGGGCAAACAACCTTCGCCGCTACACCAGATCCCCACCACGCCACCAGAGTCACCCAAATCCTCCATATTCATGGAGGAAGTTTCAGAAGCAGACCGCGAGGGCGGCCGCTCTCAACCCTAGCAGAGCGCTAGGTTCTCTTCTATTTTTTTGTTCAATACTAAATTATAAGCATAGAAGGTCTTAAGTTAACTTAATATAAAGTAAAATCCCCTATTGGATCGAACTTAATTGTTCTTAAAATTTCATTTATTGCAGCACTAGCAACCTAATAAAATGCACTATCATTACAAGCCTTCATCATTCATTTCATCGTCAGCTAGTCCCATCAAGGCGTTTGCTGTCTCTACAGCTTCAGCATCCAAGTTGGATGTACCAACCTCTGGTTTGCAAGGTGTATTTCTGGCCTTCTTTTTTGCAGCCTTGAATTTTTCCCATTCTGTTAAAGAAGGTTATATAATTAAACGAGAGTAACTTAAAAATCGAAAGATCAACATGAAATAATAAGAATAGAATTAAGAGGAATAGTTTACCACTTAACAATGGCACCTTCTCTGCAGTGCCGTTCATCAGGTTACTCCAGGCTACGCGAAGAAACATCTGCACGTACGACACCTCCTCTTCTTCAAAATCACCAGCAGCGCCTTCAGATGACATACTTGGGTATTCATCCTTTAATATATTTTTAGGGCTCCCATTAGCTGGCTCCTGAATATAACACATGTTGTGTATACAGTGAACAAACAAACTAAAAATATTGTTATTGGTGTTTCTAACTTAACTGTGACTGTAGAATAGAAACCTGCATGATCTAACTCACCCAAAAATCTATCGATTTACGTTTGCTGTTGGCTTCCCTCATTTGTTTAGGGCTCACCTCATAAAGGATAAACCTCACAACTTCAGGAATTGATCTCGTCACAATCTTCGATTGAACATGTGTGAAATACTATATGAAACGGTTCAAGTTAAACTTCAAAATTAGGGTCTCTGAATCAATCTATCTTCGATCAATTTCATCATACAAATCCTCCAAGATATTCATTAAATCAAATCTATGAAAAATTACCTTATCGAATTGTCGAACGCCATTCAGTCTTAATCTACACTCCATTTTCCATCCATGGAGTCTGTCAAAGAAACTATATTTTTTCCTACCTTGAGCAGTAATTTCCCTGAGCACTTCATCATTAGGCACAAACTGCATGCGTCCACCCAACACACACAGCATGAGATCCATATTCACACAATTATCTTGATTATTGTTCATACGTGAAGCGCTATATATCTTGTCAATGACCAAACAAGCGCTATATATCTTGTCAATGACCAAACAAAACAAAAAATCCTATACCTCGTTTATTGTGTCATCGTCAACTTCGAAATCATCAGGCATTTGGAAAGACACATTGGAAATATGGGCCATTAGTTTGGTGGCTGATCGGCCTGGCCTGGTAGTGAAGGTCGGTTCCTGTAAATTTAAAAGCAAAGCAGATTGGTTGAGATCGATTAATGGGCATCATTTGGTCTTTGGGCCCTAAGCTCAGCCAAAATCCGGCCCGACTCTTGCATTAGGATGGGCCGACCCAACCCTTTCTTAAATAGGATAGAGTATGGCCATGCAAATAAAGCCCCGCCCAACCCGGCTCAAATTGAGTCCTAATGATTTTATATTTTTTTATTTTTTAATATATTCTTTGCAATTCGTTAAGTTTTATTTTTTTTGTTAAACAATAATTAATTTTGAGAGATTTGGAGAGATAGTTAATTGAATATAACTACCTTAACTAGTATATCTATAACTTTTTTTAAAAAAAAAAAACCTTAGGCCTTAGCTCACCCCACTCTTATATATGTTAGTGAGAATCAAACATATGACCTTTACAATGTTGGAATTATAACTTACCAACATGTCACAACTCATAGGCTAACTAGTATCTATAAAAAAAAAAAAATAAAAAAAAAATTCGGCCCTATTCCGAATGCCAGCTCGGCCCTAATGGATGGGTAAGGATTAGCATATTTAAGCCTTGATTTGGCCCAATCCGGCTCTAAATTTTGTTTACTTCGACTAGGCCTGACCGATGATGACCCTAGGTTCAAGTACTCAGCCATTCAAGGAATGAAACTCTAACAGGCTAGGTTATTTTTTAACACAACGAAATAAAAACCATCATCTAGATAAATTTATGAAGAATAAAAAATCACCGTGTTCGTTATTTTAGGGCTCTCATGGTCAGCCTGAGCCTCCTCTACCACTACTATCATCAGTTTATTGTCTTCCTTCGTTGACTCAGACGCCTCTTCCTGCTAAAGTAATAGCAGTATCGGATAAGATAATGTTTTTATCAAAAATAAAATATACAAATAAAACCACCATAATTATAACTAACAAAAATGAAAAATCACCATGCTACTTCTGCCACTGTAATGCTCAGCCTTTCGTTCGTTCGCTATCTCCGCCTCTGCTTGTTTCATCAACTCGGTCACCTCTTTCTGCAAAAAAGCAACTAGTTTTTGTTTATGTAAAGTTGATATGATATGTTGTGAAATACCGGGGTTTCTAGGGCAAACATTGTTACATGAACAAGATCCTTGATGACTTGCCCAAGTCGTTCCTGTAGATATTCTTGTCGCTGTGTCTCCGGCTTATAAAGAACCAATTCCTTTAAAGAAGGAGATGGAGAGACCACTTGGCGTCTTTGTGTCTCATGGTAGTCCACTATTTGCGCCCGTGGAAAGTTGCCCATGACCTGATCTAAATCGAACGGCTTCTGTGAAACTGGTGTTACAGATTCGGGTGGTGGTGACACTACCGGCTGACATGGCGATGACGACAGTACCGTGTCAAACTTGGGTGGTAAGGGATCCGGTGCAGTTGTAGCCGAGGATGCAAGTGAAGTGCTACTAGTCGATGATGGGGACAACCATGCTGAAGTGGAGGATCTGGGTGATGCCATATTGAGAGAGAGAGAGAGAGAGAGAGAGAGAGAGAGAGAGAGAGAGAGAGAGAGAGAGAGAGAGAGAGAGAGAGAGAGAGAGAGTGCCCGATCGAAATGCAGCAAAACAATGCAGTGATGGGGTTTGAGAAGGAGTGCAGATTTTAAAGGGAAGAGATGAGGCTCCTTTAGCAGTTTAGAAAGAAGTTACAAGATTTCCGTAGAAGGTCATATGCATTCACCAAACAGGTGCCTGCATTCGCATTCATTTTTTTGCCAAAGTGAAAGGTGGTGCGTGGTGTCAGGTATAACGTTTGGAAAAGGGAAAACAAACCAGACTTTGATAATAATATCTGGAACTCCGATTTTGAGTTGAAAATTCAAATGGCTGGTATTAATGGTGCCATATTTACTGGCTTATTTGCATAAACCTTCCTGACTACATGCATGAATTGCAAATGGCAAAAATGGAATCTGCCTTCACATTTTCTTACCAACCCTTCGTGATTACATTTTCTTTTATTGCAAATCCAATAACTAGCAAATGTATTAAATATCTTTTTGAATGGGTTCCAATTAATGGTATGCATCTTGATGTGATTTCCTTTGACCCTAATCAAAATCCAGCATTGAGAAATCATTAATGGTATGCACCGTTTAATTAGTACATATAGCCTCCCCTAATTTTCATTAAAGAGAACTTCAAAGTTAAAAGAAAGTAAAAGTAGATGACAACGACTAAAAAAAAAAACCCTAGGAGAGTTTTCTCTCAACCCTAGTTGCCTACGGCCTCCTAGCCTCCCTCACCATTCTCCACCTCCTTTTACCTACTCTCTCTTTCTACCTATGGCATCCATTGACGCGGTAACGGCGAGTTTTGCTGCCTCGCTTGCTCTGGCCGAAGGGGGACGCGCCCCTGACTTGGGGAAGATTGGCGGAGGTCCCGTGCGGAAGTCCTCCCAATCTTTTCTCCTCGGAAAGCCTTTGACTCGGAAACCCATAGACCCAAAGGCATTCATGTCTCACTTCCACCGAACCTGGTTGGTGGATAAGGATTTTAGGGTTCAAGAGCGTCCTGGGGACCTGTTCTTGTTCTCCTTCGCTGCTACACGTGATCGAAACAAGGTTCTTCGAGGAGGCGTATGGTGTTTTGACCGAGCCCCGGTCTGTTTTGAAGTGTACGATGGAGTCAAGCCTCTGCATGAACTTCCATTTAAACATCTGCGGATCTGGACTAGGGTTTCTGGCATACCTCCTCTGTATGAAGAACCCGAGAATCTCACCTTGATTGGCAACCTTTTGGGCGGTTTTTTGGAGTATGACAAGAAGGAATTTAAGAAGGGGGTGATTAGGGTTTTATTCATTCATGACATATCTAAACCGATCCTGCTGGAAAGACAAGTCTTCCTAGATACTGGGGTTGAACCCATACTGCAGTTTCAATTCGAGCATCTGCGGGGGAGATGCACTCAATGTGGTTTGCTCACACATGCTGGCCTTTCTTGTGAGGAACCCACTGCAGTAAACCCTACACCTAGGGTTTTACACTTTCCCGGCGTTTCGACCTCAGGGAACTCCTTTGCCTTCTTTGCTAAGCATCAGGGAGACCTACCTTCCCCGACCGTCCCAAGGAAGAAGCGGCCTGGTTTTCATCGAGTGGAGCGCTCGACCTCATCTTCTCCCAGTGAGTCGGCTCCAACAGTAGTCAATACTGGTGGGGTTCCCGAACTGGCTATTTCTAGTGACATTGTTATTACTCCAGGTACACAGAAGCACCAGCCTGTTTTGCTGTCCAAAAAACGGGAGCGTGGTGGTGCTTGCCATCCTAGTCCCAAGAAGTTTAAAACAGTCTTGGGTGGCAAGATTCCAACACTGCATGCTGAGGCACTTGGTCTCATTGAGGAGGATGGCGACCTCACTTTGGTCTCGTTGAAAAAGAAGTCTGGTAGGCCTCTTGGAAGCAAGAATAAGACTCAACGTGCTAACAAGAAGCTGGATGGTACTCCCCTGAAGATTACTTATCCTACTAGTACTGAAACTGGTCCTAGCCCTAGGGACAAGGGCAAAGGAAAGGTTTAATCTTTCCAGCTTCCTTTGCCTTTCACTAGAAGTTGAATTTCTACTACTTGCATCTTAGTATCTCTAGTTGTACACCAATTGCGGTCTCTAGGCGACTAGGCTACTACTTCACGGGAGGTTAGTAGGGTGGTTTTTATTTCTTGTGTTTAGGCTCAATAATTGAGCGAATGTGTTAACAGTGAAGGTAACCTGTCCTTTATCTGGTAGCTTATACCATTTATGAGTTTGGTGTAAGACAGTCTTGGATGTATGAGCCTTCTGGCCCTTGATATCTGAATGAAGTTATCTCTTTTTCTCAAAAAAAAAAAAAAAGTAAAAGTAGATGGCTTTTTACAAGTTCCTCCTGTCAAATATGAGTTGAGATCAGAAAACTTGAAGTGGACAGGAAAAAAAAAAAAACAACCAGAAAAAATTGTCTTTTTTATTTAAATTAATATCGGATTTAATATACAATTTTTTGTTTGGTCAGACAATTTAATACCAATTAGAGCATAGTTAACGACCAACGGTAAACAATTAACAATCAACCGCTCATCATTATTGGTGATAAGTAGCCAAAAACGGTTAATGCCCATGCATACATTTTTTATAGGGTGTTTCTAAATGTACCCAACAAATATCTATGTAAACCCAGCAAATCAATTTTGCATGAAAAAAATAATTGTATCCTCATAAGAAATGACATTAAAAGTCATGATAAATTTAGATAATAACAAAATAAACCATAAAGTTTGAAACCCTTTTTCTTATTTGTACCCTGCAGTTCATTGTGTTCACCTTGTTACGTTGTTTTTTTTCCAGCAAAAGCTTGAACCCAAATATCACTTTTCATTATAGTTGCTTCATCTTAGATTTAATATACATGATATTGACAAAGTTGTCCCTCAACATGTAATTCCCGCTTCGCCTGCAGATGATATTGTAGAGTGGTTCGGGCATCACAGCAATGGTCCCTCGGTGAAACTCCCGTTACCACCACATCTATACAGGAAGAGTACTAATTGGATAGGATTGGCTAAATGTGCATTCTTTTCCATGCTCCACCATTCAACTACCAACCTTGATAATTTCAATCCTGACATTCCTCTGCACCTTACATGTTATTTGGAAACTAATCCAGGCAGTCTGGGCCTTTTCCATTCCTACACCCATGATTTCCAACTAATTATAAACTATTTAATTATTTGTTGGTGAATGTATGAAAGATTTAGACTCTTTTAGTCCTATCTTTGATAATTTGCATTCATAATTCATAAAGGTACCAAAAGTAACCAGAAATATTTTCTTTCCAAGCCTATAAATTAATGACCACCAACGAAGAATTCAAATGGCTGCATGTAGAAGGATTCATATGGGTTTCCTACATACCACGAAGGTCGTTGATTTTGGATCATCGAATGAGTGCATCGACCTACAAGCTTCGATTGGAAGTGACCGCCCAGGCTTAAGGGTGCTCAAGTGTGGGCTTCCTCTTCTATATGAACATGATGAGCAAGAATTTGAGAAGACCATTATGCATTGCAGGACCTCGTTGACTGATCATCTAAGAAATTTACAAAGTTTGGTGTTCTTCATCTCAAAACCAAGAAGTCTTTGGGTGTTTGGTATTCTTCTTCAATGTGAATGAATTTTGCTGGGTGTATGAGTTTTTTGCTGGGTATATGTGCTTTGCTAGGTATAATTAAAGAAAGGGAGATTCTATTCATACCTCCAAATTTGGCATTTGGACCTCCTCACTTAATAGACCTCCAACTTACTTTTACAAATAACTATTTTGCTATCTACACCTCTCTAATCTTCCTATAATACCCATCATCCAATAAAATCAATAAAAGACTTTTTTTTAAGATTCTATTCATACTTTCAAAAATCATTAGTTGGACCTCCTTCAGTTTTGAAGATTTGGAATTGCAGCAATTTTTTTTTTTTTTTTTTGGAAGTTCATCCTCCAGATACGAGTTACGGAGGTGCTAGCACTTTTGTAATGAATTGTCGACTCTTGGTTAGTATAGACAACAATACCATGTTTGCTCATCATTTCGTACAAATATGTTTTCCAATTAAGTATTATTTTCATTGCATTTAGGTGTTATTGTTGCTAAACTGAAACGTGCTGGAGTACTGCTTTTTGTCGCCGCTCGTTCACACGTTTGTTTGCATTCAGAATGAGTAGGTCTTCATCAACTGAGTTGTCTTTGTATTTCCCATTTTCTCTCCTTTTATTTTTTATTTTTTTATAGTGCAGTGAGTATTAGTGTTCGTAGAGATAAGAAGATATATTTTTTTTCCTTATTTTTGTCTTTATTGGTAATTTGACATGAGTTGACAAAGTCAACTATTATTTGGAAAAAAAGAGAGGTCTAAATATCAATATTGGAGGTATGAATAGAAGCTCCCTTAAAGAAAAGGGTATTATAGAAAAACATGCTGGGTGTAGTTATAGATTTTATAAAGTACTCAGATGTAAAAAGTTTGCTGGGTGTACTTAGATATTTGCTGGGTACATTTAGAAAGACCATTTTTTATAATATTAAAAGTTAGAGAAATTCTTATATAGAGTAAACGTACCACGTGGCAGTGGAGTAAACGTACCACGTGGCAGTGGGGCAGCCCAATCAAAACTCAGAAATTTTAAGTATTTTCTAAAACTATCCTTAATTATTAAAATAAAATACTCAAAACACCATCTTATATGTTCACTGATTGGATAGCCCTACCAGTCACGTGGTACTTTTGCTCTACGTAAGAATCTCTCTAAAAGTTCATATTAATATAACTTAACTTTAACCGTTGTTTACCATCCCTTTTTAATTAGGGGCCGTGACCACTTACCCAATTTTAGTCTAAAAGTTGCCCACTTGCTCCACTAAGAGTTTTTTAACCTCATTTACCCAATTTAAAAGGAAAAAGACTATTTTAGACCAAGCATGACAAACAATTACAAACCTACCCAGATCTTCGCTCACTTTCACCCTCTGGAACCGCTTCAGCTTTCGCCTCCTCCACTAGCTCCAGCTTCTCATCTCCGTCGTCTGCCTTTTTCAACAACCACCAGGACCACCATAGCCACTACCACTACCATCGCTCCGCTCCACCGACGCATGTCAATCTCTACACCTCCAGTGCTCTGTCTCCAGTTGTCCGCTTCTTCATCAAGCACTTTCTATCTCCCCAAACCGATCCATCACTACTTCCAAGAAGAACAGCCCAATCGCAGCGACCAGGAAGGCGTGTATGTGCTCGCCATGACGAACTCGTTGGTTCGAATTAGTGGAGTCGCTGGTTCGAATTAGTGGAGTCGAGGGCGAGTGGGTGAAGAGAGAGCCTTCACTGCTCTGATTCGTCCTTCTACGCACCAGCAGAGGAGGAGAGCTGGGTTCCATCCACGGCAGAGCCGACTCTCCTTTATGTCCGAGGCTGATGCTGAGTGATGGATTTCTCTGATTTTTTTTGTTTACAGAGTGACACAGATTGGTTATTTTCTAGTCATTTCTCTATTTTTCCAATCTTAGATTCCGGTGAGTCAATTCCGAGTAGCCGCGGGTGAACAAATCCGATTAGATCAATCCAAGGCTTGCTTAGTCCAGCTCAACTCTGACGAATTTTGAAGCGGTGGTGCCGAGTCAACCAGGCGAGTTTTGCGTCTGGATGCTACTGAACGTCAGCTGGAAACGACACTGTTGAAGAAAAACTCCATATTTGTAATTTTTTGGGGGGTAGTAGACACATTATTGGCCCCCAGTAGACTTTGATATGAGGGACAAGGATCACTATAGTGTGGTGTTTTGATAAGTTACCTGTTGTTTTCTGTTTATTAAAGTCAAATTATCTGTGAATCCTACAAAATGGTGCATTTTTGGTGGTCTATTGGGAGGCAGTAGAGACATTGGACTTTGTATTAGGGGGGCAATAATATGATTATTGGGAGGCAATAATATGATTATAAATTGATTAATTGTGCCTGTAGTGTATTCATTTTGGTTTTGGGAGTTCATACAATTCACTGGACGGCAATAATATGATTTTTGGGAGGCAATATTATGATTACTGGGGGGCAATAATATGATTACTGGGGGACAATAATATGGTTACTGGATATTATTAGGGACCGGTCGCCGGATTCCGATCACAGGTCGTCGGATTCCGATCAGGGTCACCGGATTCCTGTCACCGGTCGCCGGCGCCCTGCCACTGGTCACCAGAGGCTGGCAAGGTGGAGGATGACTTCTCCCTCTAAGAGCAAGTTCACCCGTTGGGTCACCAGGTCACCCACTATTCACTGCTTTTTAGTGTTAATTTCACCCTCTGGGTCACGAGTACAGTGTATTTCGTGCCCTGGGTCACCCTGAACAGTGTTCTAGGTCACCATGGTGACCTGCACAGTGTATTTCGTGCCCTAGGTCACGAGCACAGTGTATTTCGTGACCCAGAGAATGAAAATATACACTAAAAAGCAGTGAATAGTAAGTGACCCGGTGACCCAACGGGTGAACTTGCTCTAAGTGAAAAAGAAGGAGAGGGCAAACAAGTCTAAAAAAAAAATAAAAAAAAAATTAATTGGGTAAAGGGGAAATAATCCCTTAGAGTGTTTTGGGTAAATGGGGTTAAAAAACAGTTGGTGGAGCAAGTGGGCAATTTTTAGCCTAAAATCGGGTAAATGATCATTTCCCCTTTTAATTAATCAAAATTGAGGTGAGATCAGAGAGACGGCTACCTTCTGCCCGACAACTTATAAATGTTTTTGCTGCTAATAGTTTTGAGATTTTTGCTCAAGTGCAGCAAGGTGATGAATTGCTATAGAGGAACAAGATATTGTTGGAGAGTGCATTGACAAAGATATAGCTAAATATTAGATAGAGAGATGAAACTCTCTGTTTATTTGTTAATTAAAATTATTCATGTTTAATTGTTTGCTGTTATATTGTAAATGTTTTCACTACTAATAGTTTTGAGATTCTTACTCGATCAAGTGCAGCAAGGCAATAATATATACGTAAATGATTAGTTATTATCAACATTTATGAAGATGTGAGAGTTTGTTACTCAAAACTGAAAGAAAGAAAGAACAAAAAAAAAAGGATATACGCATATGACCTAAATATAAGTGATGTATAAAGATCTAAAAACTTAACGGTTAATATGTCGTTATGTAACTAAAAAATCAGTTCAACAAGTGATCTTGATCAAAATATGAATCATTTACTACAAAGACCCTAATATAACTTACAATCTTACAGATCCTCCACTGTTATTGTACATAATTAAATAGCAATTCGAGCAGATCATGAAAATAAAAGGCAGAGAGATGTCATTTCTGGTTCTCTAAAAAAACATGAGAGAGAGAGAGAGAGATTTCTTTTTCATTGAGAAAGAAATTACTTGTCCTCCTCTAGGGTTGAATTATTGTCCCATCTGAGATGACGTTTCTTACAAGATTTCATGAGGACCACCCCAAAATGGATCGAACTTAATTGTTCTTAAAAATTAATTTATTTCAACGCTAGCAACCTAGTAAAATGCTGGAGGTAATCTTGTACATACTATTTCCTGACAAAAACACCAAAACCAGACCTATCATTACAAGCCTTCGACTTTCTCGTAGCCAAACTTTCATCCTCAGCTAGTCCCATCAAGGCCTTTGCTGTCTCTAGAGCTTCAATATCCAAGTTGGGTGTACCAACCTCAGGTTCGCATGGTTTAGTTCTGGCCTTCTTTTTGCAGCCTTGAATTTTTCCCATTCTGTTAAAGAAGGTTATATAATTAAATCAGAGTAACTTCAAAATCGAAAGATTAACAAGAAATAATAAGCAGAGAAGTAAGAGGAAAATTTTACCACTAAATAACGGCACCTTCTCTGCAGCGTCGTTTATCAGATTACTCCAGGCTACGCGAAAAAACAACTCATCGTACGATTCCCTCTTTTCTTCAGAATCACTGGCAGCGCCTTCAGATGACTTGTTTAGGTATTCATCCTTTAATATTTTTTTAGGTCTCTCATCAGCTAGCTCCTGAAGAGAACACATATTGCATATACAGTGAACCAACATATTAAAAATATTATTACTAGTATTTCTAACTTAACTGTGACTATAGAATAAGAACATGCATGATCTAACTCACCCCTATATCTATCCCTTTGCGTTTGCTATTGGCTTCCTTCATTTGTTTAGGGTTCACCTCATAAAGGATAAACCTCACAACCTCGGGAACTGATCTTGTCACAATCTTCGATTCTACATGCGTAAAATACTGCATGAAACAGCTCAAGGAAAACTTTAAAATTAGGGTTTTTGAATCAATCATTGATAAACTATCTTCGATCAATTTCAACCATACAAATTCTCCAAGATATTCTTTAAGTCAAATTAATGAAAATTTACCTTATCGAATTGTTGGATACCATTCAGTCTTATCCTACACTCCATTTTCCATCCATGGAGTCTGTCAGAGAAACTATACTTTTTCCTACTCTGAGCAGTAATTTCTCTGAGGACTTCATCCTTAGGAGCAAACTGCATGCATACACCCCAACAAATACAACATAAGATCCATATTCACAATTATCTTGATCCCTGTTCATAAATGAAGCGCTATATATCTTGTCAATGACCAAACAACAAATATATATATATATATATATATATATATATATATATATCTCCTATACCTCGTTTACTGTGTCATTGTCAACTTTAAGATCATCATGAATTTGAAAGGACACATTGGAAATATGGGCCACTTGCTTGGTGGCCGATCGGCCTGGCCTGGTAGTGAAGGTCGGTTCCTGTAAATTGAAAAGGAAAGCGAATCAGAAGAGATCGATTAATGGGTTCAAGTACCCGGCCATTCAAACCTTAAACGAATGAAACTCCAACAGGCTAGGTTTTGGACAAAACTAAATAAAAACCATCATCTAAATAAATTTATGAAAAACGAAAATCACCATGTTAGTTATTTTAGGGCTCTCATGGTCAGCCTGAGCCTTCTCTGCGGCTGTTATCTTTAATTTACCGTCGTCCTTCGCTAACTCAGTGGTCTCTTCCTGGTGAAGTAATAGCAATCCGGGATAAGATGTTTTTATCAATAAATTAAAAAATTAAAAAAATAAGATATACAAAATAAAAAATAAAACCACCATGTCGATATAGGTATATAACAATATAACTAACAAAAACGAAAACTCACCGCGCTAGTTCTGCCACTGTCCGACTTTGCTTGTTTCATCAACTTATCTACCTCTTTCTGCATATGAGCAACTAGTTTTAGTTTATGTAATGTTGATATGATATATTATGTAATATCGAAGTTTCTAGGGCAGCGTTCTTACTTGAACAAGACCCTTGACAACTTGTCCGAGTCGTTCCTGTATATTTTCTTGTGGCCGTGTCTTCGGTTCATTGAGAACTAATTCATTTGAAGAAGGAGATGGAGAGACCACTTGGCCTCTTTGCATCTCATGGTAGTCCACTATTTTCACCGGTGAAAAGTCGTCCATGATCTGATCGTAATCGAACGGCATGGGTGAAAATTGGGGTTCTGGTGTCACTGTCGGCTCATATGTGGATGGCGACAGTCCAGTCTCAAAAGTGGGTGGTGAGGGAACCGGTGCAGTTGTAGCCGGGGATGCAAGTGAAGTGCTACGGTTCAGTGACGGGGATGATGGCGACCTCCACGTTGAGAAAAAGGAGGATCTTGGTGATGCCATATTGAGAGAGAGAGAGAGAGAGAGAGAGTTTTGTAGAGAATAAGAGAGAGCCTGATCGGAATGCAGCAAACAATGCAGTGATGGGGTTTGAGAAGGAGTGCAGATTTTAAAGGGAAGAGATAGGGCTCCTTCAGCGGTTTAGATAGTAATTACCATTTTCATTGAAGGTCATATGCATTCACCAAACAGGTGCCTGCGTTCGCATTCATTTTTTTGCCTAAAGAGAAAGGTGGTTTCTGGTATAGCGTTTGGAAAATGGAAAAGAAAACCAGACTTTGATAATAATATGTGGAACTCCAGTTTTGAATTGAAAATTCAAATGGCTGGTATTAATGGTGCCATATTTACTGGCTTATTTGCACAAACCTTCCTGACTACATACATGAATTGCAAATGGCAAAAATGGAACCTGCCTTCACGTGTTCTTACCAACCATTCTATGTGGTTACGTTTTCCTTTTTTGCGAATCCAGAAACCAGCAAATGTATTGAAAAAAGTTTTGAATGGATTCCAGTGGTATGCATCTTGGTGTGATTTCCTTTGACCCCGACTAAAATCTAGCATTTTGAAATCATTAATATAATTAACTAAACTGAAACATTTTTTTACCATCCCTTCTTAATTAACCGAAACTGAGGTGTGATCAGAGAGGCATCCGGCTTATGCCCCACGACTTTTTTCATGAAAAATCTCTGAACTTCAAGTAATGGAAACTAAGAGCAGCTTAAGTGTGCTCTCTATTTTAACTTTTACCTATATATATGACTCCTAAATATAGAGAGAGCAAGATGAGACTGTATGTTATTTTATTAATTAAAAACTTTCTTTTTTAATTGTTTCGTCTTATTTATATATGTTTCCACTGCTAATAAAGTAACAATTAACAATCAACGGTTAACAATTAATAATCAGCCGCTCATTCTTGGTGATACAGTAACCAAAAAAAGGTTAATGCCATGTATACATTTTTTATGTATGACATATATTAAAAGTTAATATTAAGATAACTTAACTGAAACATTGTTTAACATCCCCTTTTAATTAATCAAAACTAAAGTAAGATCATAGAGGCGGCTGCCTTCTGCCCGACAACTTTTCTGATGAAAAACCTCAAAACTTCAAGTAATGGGAACTAATTAACAGGAACTTTAGTAGGCAGTTTATTTTAACTTTTAGCTATATGGCTGCTAAATTAGATAGTGAGATGAAACTCTCTGTTATTTTGTTAATTAAAAATATTCATTTTTCATTTTTTGGTATTATTTATAAATGTTTTCACTACTAATAGTTTTGAGATTCTTACTCAAGTACGTAGCAAGGCGAAAACATTGTTATAAAGGAACAAGAGATAGTTGGAGAGTGCATAGACACTGATAAAATAGATTCTGTTTTTGTAGAATCTAGTGTTGAAATTAAGCTATGTTGAGGTGTTTAGGAAAATGCAAAACCCCTTGGGCATTGTACCTATACTTAGGCTGACATAAGTCCTATAAGTTCTTGGTTTGATAAAGATTAAGCAACTATAGAAGAGGAGAATCTTCTAATGCTCTCCCAAAGTCTTAAAAATAAAAAAGTTGAAGAGAAAACAATGCCAAATGCAGTTTCGAGACCCTTACCCTACTTGCAATTGGACACCCATTGTGCATCTTGATTTTTGATTCAATTGGCTTAGCTTAATTTTATTTATCTTTTGTTTGCATTTTTTGGTTTTGTTGTTTCTAAGAGGATTTTTTTATTCAAAAAATTATATAAATTCAAAACTAAGATAAGGACAAGTAATGAATTTGATGCTTGCCCATCGCATAGGGTGGGTCAACGACCTTGTTGCACGGTTCGCAATTGGGATTCGAAGGCTATGATTGCAAGAGCTTGTTTACAGGGTGTTGGTTTCGGTTACTTCACATCGCAGATTAGGTGATCAAAAAGCCAAGGCGGTGGTTGGGTCTTGAGCTTGTTCTAGAATAGTGTATGTGCTCTTCGGGCGGGGATACAAGTCGTGTCTCGTAGGGGTGGATGATACGCTAAAAACAAGCGTGCAATTTAACCCTGTAAAAATATAACCTTCCAAAATGTAGTCGTTTAATAATATAGAGCAAGCGAAGATCGTTCGATGCCAGAGACTAAGGGTATAAAAATTTAACACGTAAAATAAAATAAAATAAACTAAACTAAAACTAACTAAAACACAAAACCAAAAACAAGAAGAAACGCTGGAATGAGGGGATGAGAGGATTTTATGAAAAACGAAAGAAAGTAAACATACCAAGAAAATGTAAAAGGGAGAAAGAAGAATTGTACGAAAAATAAAGAACAGAAATTTGGGGGTTTTAGGGTTGTAAAATTGCAAAAAGTAAAGGAAGGATTTTTTTTTCTTCGAGTTTTTGAAATCAATGATAAACACATTAGAAGCTTAGCTATTATCCACCAATTAGGATCAAAACAGGTTATGCATCCTAGTTTTAATTACTAAGTTTATGAGATAGAAATCAATCAAGAAACAAGTCTTTCACAATCATGTCTCTTATTTTACTTCCCTTAATTACCTAGTCTACGTGAATGTATGATATCTAAGCCTATCACATATGCAATCAAAGTATAGAACGCTATCCTACCAAAGACATATTTAAAGCATTAAGTTTATGTGGAAGTTTGATCAACTATAGAACAAGAACCTAGTGTGGAATGCCTACCTAGCATGCAATTCTAATTGTTTGATTTAAACTTTCTTCCAAAAGTTGTTTCTACTTGCGAACATGTAAGACAAAACTATTAGGTGAATTTTTTCTAAGTCCTAGCTCCAATTACATGCTCATATCCTAAGTATATGCATCCAAAGAACATAAACATATAAAAGATTTCCATAAAACAAAACCAAACAATCAATCTCGTAAACCAAACTTTCGAAACTAGAATAGCATAACAAAAGAAAGTGACACACATTGTTTTGAAATCTATAAAAACATGATGGCAAGGGTGGATGGTGTGCACGGCAACTCTTCCTAGGATGGTGACTTCGAAAACTTTGTGAACTAGAGAGTTATAGATGAGAGAGCTTTGTAAGGTGGTGTATGAACTGTGTTGATTAAAACCTCTCTATATAGGGGACACCAACCTTGTATCCTCCTTGAAGTTTTGCTTCCATTTTACTTCTCGAGTTGCTTTAGGTTTGCCTTTGATTGGTGCACATACTTGGAACCAATGCATTAATTCTACATCATCCCAATTAAGTCATCAAATCAATCTGTAATCTTGTAGGATTCCTCTAGCTTTTAGGTGTCTTCCATAGCTTCTTGAACCTTCCATTGTATACTGCAATGTAGCCTTGTAAGTCTCACCGCATCAAGTTTCCATGTTCAATAAGGATTTGACTTTTAATTCTTCTCCTTTTTACATTAGGTTTCCTTCTTGAATTAAGATTTCTTTGTTGATTTATTCTTGAAGCTTGAAGATTCTTGAGCTCTCCTTGTGCAACTAGAATTCCATCTCCTTCAAGAATAGGTATGACTTTTTCCATGCCTTCTTGCGTCCAGTTTAATTTTTTTATGCTCCTTTGTTTTCCTAAAAATAAATCTAAGTTAAAAATTATATATTAAGGAAAAAACTAAGCAAAATTTAATGGGCTAAATAATATATTCGTCACATTTTATGCTCCTATTAGTGGACTCAGTTTCGGTTAATTTTAACTTTGTTAACAATGTTGATTTAATCCTTATTTCTAATGAAAATTTAAAAATTTTCAATTGTAATTATACATATAGTAATTATCCAAATAACATCATTATCCACAATTTTAATATAAAGCAAAAATACACATCAAAAGACCAACAAGACAATAGATATGAATATAATCAGATTTGCTCATCTACGGGATAGTTTTAAGGGACTGTGAGGGACAAATGCATCTCAACCACATGTATTAAATATAAAAGCAGAAATTTTAACAACTTAAAACTGTGTATTTATTTTCAGCCATCAGATTCACTTGTCCCTCACAGTTCCTTAAAAATTGTCCCTTAGGTGAGCAGACCTTTGAATATAATATAACTTATTCTATAATTTAAAGCTAGAAGAAATATAAAAAAAAAATAAGTAAATGAAATCAACTGCAATTAAAATTAAGTTACAACTCAAAGAAACTAAAAATAGCAATAGAAAATTAATAATTACATATGAGAATTAAAGTGTAATTAGAGTAACAAATATAATTTTTTATAATACAAATATAAGTTTTACTAATAATTTTATATCGGTTAAGTTCAATAATTTTTTGGTTTATTATAAGCATTAATCGAAAACTGCACCACATGTATCGGTTCGGTTTCAGTTAATTTTGTCAGTTCAGTGCGGTTTGGTGCGATTAGTCAATTTTCGGTTCCAAAACGTGCACATTGTCTTGAATTCAGGTGCGGTGGCTTGGTCGAGGTGCGACAGTGTTCGATCGGCTTGAGTCGTAGCTGACAGCGGGGGCAGTTTTGAACTTAGAGGCAAATATATTATAGACAGTTTTGAACCTAATACAACTACAAAATAAAAAGAATAATTTATTATAGACTAAAACTAGAAAACCTAATTAAACCTCATTAAATAAAAATCAGAAATAGAATCCTAAATACTAAAGAATATTACGCAAATATATAATTGGAATCCCAACCAAGATTTTGTTCGAGAATCCCGATATATCCAAAATAGTAATTTATGATTAATTCCATCATTAAGAAGCCTATTTGAATACCAATTTTCAATATTCAAATTATTCTTCTTAATGTGAAGACGTTTATTTCTTTTCGGGATTCTTTGTTGAAATTGGCTAAAATCTCGTCCTATATCACAATATTAACCTTATAGTTTCAAAATGTTTAATTCTACCCTTGTGATTTACGAAATTGATCAAAGTTGGTCCAAAATCAAATTTTGACAAAAACTTTGCCATGTGTAAGGATAAATTTGTCACCTCAATAAAAAAAATAAAACGAAAAAAAATAAATTAGAAATTTTATAGGAAATGAAATTAAAAATAAATAAAAACTAGAATTCCACAACCTCCTATTTTTTTAGTTTCATTTTTCAAATACTATTTAATTTAATTTCTTTTACTATTTTAAACTGAAATGACGAATTTATCCTTGCACATGAGGGGTTTTTGTCAAAAATAGTATTTGGACCGATATCAATTAGTTTCGCAAACCACAGGAGTAAAATTATATATTTTTAAACCATAAGGTTAATTTTGAGCATCACTTCAAACCACAAGAACTATTTATAACTTTTACCCTTAGGTTTTCGGCTTTTGGGCCTAATGTCTTAAATTCTTTTCTTTGGTTTTTTTCTTTTGTAGTAGTTGTTTTTTTTTTTTTTTGTTTGGTATACCTTGGACTTTTTTAGAGCACATGTGTGGCAGGGTTCAGTCCAATGGCCAATATGAAAGTACACAAATTTCAGTCTTAGGCGTATGTACAAGTTTAACTCATTAGATCATATAGCTTCAACTAATTAGTAATCATTTAAAAAAAAATAAAAGGCTGGTGCGGTTGCCTTCAAGTCTTGATTAATAAAACTGTCGAATACGAGGGGGGACATTGAGCCTAAACCCCTGATTACAATAAGCATTAGGGTATGTCCCAAAATGATATCAGGAATCTCTACAAAGTACATGTATTCTAACAAACATCAACTACCAAAGAATGCTCTACTGGCTATTCTATTTGCTTCAATATAGGCGGTGACATAACGGAAAGATAACTCGATATGTAACCCGATTACAACGTAGCATAATTATCAATTGCACAGCTTTCCTATAATGCTGCTGTCGGAAGATAAATCCGACGATACTTAGTTTCACCCTGCCACTAGGAGGCTAGCAAGGAACTTGCCACCTACCTAGAGTAGACATGTTACTGCAACTAGGAGATTGCGACCATTTGACAATGCAAGGAACTCGCCACCTGCCTAGAGTAGACAAGGCACACAAGATGCATAGACTTGCACAAATCCCATCGTGTCCTACCGAACCATAGCAGAGACTTATTAACAACAAAACAACAATTGAAAAGAAACAACTAAAACATAAACAGCTAAAAACAAGAGGCCACTAGCAACGGCCCAAAGCCATAGGCCCAGCCCAACCACCATGCTCCCCAGCAATGAACTCCAACGTTGTCTACAGCATATCCTGCTGCCCACGAACTTCCACGTCACCGCGCCGCATCAATACGCTGCCGCACTGCATCGCTCCGCAACAAACGACCCTTAATCCCGGCAGACTTCCGTGGCCGAAACACAAAGCGAAACAGATCCCTTTCAGGATTGTCTCAGCCATGAGATCACAGCTTTAGCTTTTGCCAAGATCTCAGGTGTACCGGTGACACCAGAACCCGCCATCGACCAATAGCACCCCATCACTGCATCTCCTCTGCGCTCGCCCATGATCCGAGGAGATCAGGTCGAAATCAATTTGCCGAACCCGGAATCAACTGCCCATTCACCATCCCTGGACCACGTCTCTGCCATGGAGCCCCACCAGTGTGCAAAGCACCCTCATCATCCCGTCCAACAACGACGCCCCAAGGGCGCGCCACAGGACGGAAGTTGGTTTTTTTTGTCGACTGCAAACGGCTCTCTAGGATGTTAGTAATCATTTTAGCAAGTGTGGGATTTGTCTCTCGATTAGGCAGAAAAGGCAAAAGCAGTGTTTAATGTGCTTCGGGAATTTAGAATCTAATGTATTGTAACATCCTGACGGTGTCTGTGAGGTCATGAGAATATTAATGAATATTCATTCCTCTTAAAAATAAAAATAAAAATAAAAATAGTGATAAACATTCCTTAAAACATTTTCGCTTGGTAGTTTCAAGTCTTCCTTCCTACAAAATCATGCTGCTCGTTGTAGGCAGTTTTTCAGTTTCACCTCTATAGGCGAAGTTGGTGCAAATATTTTGCCAAATGGATTGCAAGGTTTGGGAACTATCCGAGCCATCCTACCACGGTTTAAAATCAAAAATATCAGTGATTTCAGGAATGTGTATGTTGTTAAACAAGTGTGTCACTTGTTAGTCAAACCACTCTCTGACCTCAGATCAAGAGAGGTATCATCCATTACCAAAATTCATTGGGTTCTCAGGTCACCATTTCAATATCGTTCTGAAACAACTACTTAACCAGGAAATTCAGAAATTATAGCATTGATTAGCTAGCAAGTAGAGATCATAATACTAAACATTCTAAAAAAAGACCACTAT
Source organism: Rosa chinensis (assembly GCF_002994745.2). Taxonomy (NCBI): domain Eukaryota; kingdom Viridiplantae; phylum Streptophyta; class Magnoliopsida; order Rosales; family Rosaceae; genus Rosa; species Rosa chinensis. The sequence continues at coordinate 5,723,855 of NC_037091.1, forward strand.
AGATGACCCGCCAATATCTTTGTTTCGTACTATACTACCAATAAGAGGAGTTCGACATAAATATGATGAACACATTTGATGTATGGAGTAATCAGCAATACGGTAAATTAACTTCATATAGAGTACCAACATCAAAAGTCACAACATAGGCGAAAATTAAGAGAAACAAACAAAAATTTAAGCTGAACTTCTTGAACGTTCTCTTCTTCGGGACTCCGGCTGCCGCCACATCGGTCTCAACGTCCGGCTGAAACACAGAGAGAGAGAGAGAGAGAGAGAGAGAGAGAGAGAGAGAGAGAGAGAGAGAGGATGGAGTTGAGATTGGGGACTCACCATGATTGGGAGAGTTCGGAGGCGCAGAGCAGGGAAGGCAAGAGCTTGAGGATTGGGGCCGCTTAGGGTTTCGAACGAGGTGAAGAAGTTTCAAGGTGAATTTATACTTGGTCGATTTTGGGAGGTGGTGATTACCCTAGACTGGTTGGGCTCACTATGGGCCAAGAATTGGGCTTCACGTTTAAAGTATACTCTTGTTGAGTCCAAAAATTTCTTCAGCTTATTAATTTGGCTCCTGACCACTGTCTGACTAGCGCCTAGCGATTTTGAGAATATTGGTAACTTCTTTAATTTGTTGTAAAATTGAAAAGTAATAGCCTTACATATACGCAATCACAGGTTATTTATAGTCCACATGACCAAATTTGCACTACATGAACCAAAAGCACAAGTGTCTTAGGTCTTGTAAGTTTGAATTTCATAAATCTTTGTCTGAAGTTTATTAGTGCTTTTGTCTCTCCAAATTATTACATGGTTGGACCAGTGTACACTTGCAATGCCTTCAATCATCACTATTCGAGGAATTGTTTCAATGGATGTGACAACCCTATGGTCAAGTCACTATGCAAATTGAGGGTAGGGGGGTCATTTTTTTGTTACGTTCACCAACACTTTTGACATCGAGCATGTGAAATGAAGCAGCCCTAGGAGTTTCAATAAGGTGCTGGTTATTGTGAACGTTAACGACGACGGTTTCTCTCACATCAAAAGCATCCCACTAAACGCAGTTTTTGGCTTCATATCATTGGTATCTTGGCAGCTTATATAACTACTCTCACTATCCACCAGATCGGCAAAACCATTTGTTGTGTACTCGATCTAAGGTCGTGTTTGTTTTCCTTCATATAAGGACTAGATAGGAAAACGAAAGTCAAATCTGACCACTAGTTATGTTTGGAGGCCCAGATATGGTTGGGCCGGAAATCTTGTGTCCTATCAGAGATGGATAACAAATCCATTTAGAATGGTATGATAAAACAAATCCAGTTCTAATTTCTCTCTCTTGACTCATCTCGAGACCACGCAAAACGCTCGAGACCTTGATCTTGCTACCTGCTCCGTCCCAATTTTCCAGCCATTTTCGACTGCTTCCGACTGTCTCCAACCTTCTCCGATCTCATTCTGCTGTCATTTAGGTAAATTTCTCTTTGATTTTAACTCTTGTTTGTGGTTCTCGATCTGTAGCTGCTATTTTCTCTGGCAGATTCAACTTCAATCATATGTAATGGATCTTTCTCTCTAATTTGATGGGTTTTCTTCACCTTTTATCTGGGATTGTAAGTTTAATTCATGGGTATTATGATTTTTTGATTAATTGAGATTTGGTTTGTATGTATTTGTATGTATATGATTAATTCATCGAGAATGGATGTCATGAAGTAGTTTGTATGTTTTTTTTTTTTTTTTTTGAATAAAGGGCTGGTGCGGCTGCCCTCAAGCCTCAATTGATGAAACTGTCGAATACAAGGGGGGGGGGGACATTGAGCCTAAACCCCTGATTACAATAAGCAGCTAGAATATTTTTTGAAATAATATCAGAAATCACTTTCTGATATTATTTTCTAAAATAATAGTTAGTGGCTGAAGCTTTTCTTGCCATGGAACACCGGAAAGAATAAGTACATCTGCATGCCCAAAGTGTAAATTGAAATCACTTTCGAGATTCCATCAAGTGACAGAAATGTTACATGAGGTTTGGTGTATTCTGATATATACTTTAATTCTGTTGAATTTATTTTCAGAAAACTCATTAAGAACCTTTAGCAACCGTAGTTTGCATGTAAAACCAACTAGACAATACTTACGCTCTTTTGAAATGATAAACATTGGAGCTTGGGATATTCCTCTATCTGAGTGAGGGATTGGTGTTGTCATTCAAATTGATTCTGGTGTCTTTTGCAGGGAATGACATGCATAGGTTTTTCAACTGTGCAGTGGAAGCTGAAGTAGCTGTTCAGAATTTCAGACTTGTTGTTTTGTCAAATCACCAGCATATCACTTCTGGCTGAACTGTTCTCGTTTCCATACCACACTTGAAAGTGATCTATTTTCAACTTGTTGAGATGCATAAACTCTGCACTTCCTTTCTTATGGAGTTGGACTAGTACTCACAAATAAAGCTAATAGCGCTGCTGATTATGCTGCAAATTAAGCTTGCTAAACAAAGGATGTGCACCAAATCTGGCTTTGGCTTTGGCTTCGACTTTTTTGAGTCCTTTGTTTGTTATCGACTTCATGATCATATTTCATGTTGTGGCTTGGCATGTTGTTTGGTCTAATTGGTCTTGTAACTGGATATTTTCATATAGTAATTGTACTTGCTAGTATAAAGTACATCAATTTTTTTTTTAGAAAATTGATTTATTAAATCATATGTCCAGAATTATTGTTGTAAATTTCATATTTTAGCTTGAGTGCTTTTATTTTTATTATATCAAATGTTTATGAGTGCTTGATAAGAGAATAAAAAAATGATAATAAAAAGAAAAATGTTCAAATGGTTGTTTTTGGCTTATCCAATCAGCTATAAATATATACCTACCAAACGTGGTACTGCATAGGTGCAGGACTTCTCCAATCCAATCTAATCAAGTCTGATTAGGATGAGAGATTATTCAGAGCACCGCCGTGCACTTGCACCAACATAAATGAATGGTTAGATTGCATTAAATACACTTTTTGTTTATTAAAAATAAAGTTGATAATAAATATCAAGGGTTGAGATTATTTTATAAGGGTTGGGTCACTTACACCGTCGGTGCATAGAATAATTTCCAGATTAGGATTGGATTACAAATCCAATCCAATCCATGGTACCAAACACAGCCTACATCCATAGGGTCGTGTTATGGGATTGTGAGGGTGCGCATCAAACTTACCCTAGATGACCAAGTTCGCCTTGAAAGGCGTTTTCGCTTCTCACCAATGGAGAAGATGGCTTTAACCTTCAAGTAGGAGATTAGTGAGAGTGCCCAGTCTGAGTCTCTCCCGATAATTGGTGGATCCTAGTCTGGATCTTTAGTCCTGGCCTTGATCCTTAGGGCTAAAGTGCCTTGGGTCTTGACCTCAGCCACGTTTGATTACCTTGGGATTTTTTGAGTGTTTGGTTGAGGAAAACGGTTTGCATGTCCACCTTACCAATTAGGGATTACATCAGAGGCTCAAAGCCATTGTGCTCGACTGGTGTGCCCCGGACTCGTGAAGGTGATGAAGAGCAGGGTGGTAAGCACACTCGCAGCTCTCTGGATTTGGCATATGTAGTGTTACAGCCTGAAGAATTCGGTATAACCTTGGATCGATGTTTCATGTTCAAAATCTGTCCCAAATTGAGTCAATGTAACTATTTTTTTTCTTGTTCAATCAAATTGAGGGAGGATTTGAACCTGATACATCTATCAATATTTTGTTGGAGACAAATGTCTTATTAACGAGACCACATGTTAGTCGGCTATAACAAAAATGTCTTAATCAGGAGACCACATGCTAGTTGGAGATAACAATAACTACTTAAATTTCGATTTATGTTGATAATGTTTGGCACTTGGATCTAGAAAAATGATGTAGAAATATCGAAAAAAAAATTTGCCGGTTAAAAAGTAGCAGTTAATATGTGGTTTTGTTGGTGCTACTGGGTAAGTCTCTTTCTTTTGCTCTCTTCTATTCTTTACAAGTTTGTGCCACCATAATCCCTATGTCTATGCATGATTCCTTTTCTCTTTGCACAAATCTCCAATAATGAACGCACAAGGTTGAAATATGGACCAATTGGATTAATAAATAGTACTGTTAACTTAATTCGTCAGCAGTAATACTTGAAATTTCAATTCTTTGAATGCAAGCCTTTAGCTTGCGCTGAATGCTTGGCCTTGCAGGGGACAAAACAGCTTCTTTCCAAACAGAACCAGGTTCCAGTATAAGGCCCGGGTTGTGCGTGTAAAGCTCGTAAATCGAATCGGCTTTAGAGTTCAAATTGCTCAAGTCTGTCAAGCATTTGAATTCTTTCGGATCCTCTAGCAGGTTGTTGTCTCCATCCTTCCATCCTATCAGCTGCATTTACACATAAATCATGTTAGTAAATACCACACTAAACAAAGTGCGGGATGAAATGTCTCAAAAATCCTAGGGTAGTATTTTTTATCACTAGTTTGTAAGTTGCTTAGAAAATGGAAATTACCTTAGGAGGGCCAGCCATAGCATTAGTGCAGTAGAGCCTGGCATTATCGACAAGCTGGCAGTATCCAGTAAATGCTTTAGCAAATCTCTGGTGGCATTGAATCTGTGAATTTACCCTCACTGCCCTACGAATCATTATAGCTCTCCTAATGCCTCCAATAACAGCTAAATAAGCATCACAAACCACTCCAACCAACTCTATTCTGTACGGTTTTCTCTGGGGCTTCCCTGCTTTTTTTAACTTTTGATGCTCATCCTCTTCTTCTTCACTTGTTCCCAATAATTTTCAGTGATGGTGCCATCATCAGCCACCTTGTATCCAACTCCCATCCGGTATCGGCAGTTGTGAACATTTCGGGCCATTGCTATTGTCTGAACGACAAAGGGTGCCCATGATAGAGTGCCATCCATGATCACATCCCGTCCTTCGTTGAGTGCAGTCACTAGGAGGGACGATGCAGCATCCGTGGATGATCGGTGCACCTACATTGATCAGAAAAGGGTCATTCATTTGATGCAATTACATAGCTTTTATAAGGGACTTCTGCAATATTACCGAAAGGTAAACATTTACCGATAGCATAAAAGAACTCTGCCACTTTATCTATTTTTTGACAATCTACTAATGGTTCCCTATTGAGTGTGGATGATTGTGGTTGTTGATCTGATGTGATTCTTACATTTCACCATCCCACATCAACCAAGCATAAATGATTGTCAGTTGATGATTGATTTGTGTCTTAGCATTGAATGTCACAGCAATCGTTGGGTAAAGAATTTAATTCCCACTCACATGTAAACAATAGATGGAAACAAATTGAATGAGAGAACTTACCAATTCAGCAGATTGGAGCATGTCATGGTGATGACCTTTCAGGCTTAGAGCTCTGTAAAGAACATCCGCCTCCTTGAAAGCGTCTGCCTGTACAACCACCGCATTTTTCTTGGCTTCTGTCCAGAATCCCCTGCAGCCACACACTGAAAGCTAGGATTCTTGAAGTAATAGCTAGAGAGAAAATAGAGAGAAATTGAAGAGAGGTTTTTCTATTACAGTGATTCTGTTACAACCAACAACAAACAAGAGAGAAAGAGCAGCTATTTATACAAGTGAACAAGTGAGCAGAATTGTGACACGTGTAAACCAGCTGTAGGCAACTTAATCACATAAGCATGTACGTAACAAACTAAGTAACAATTAACTCTAATTAACCCTAATTAGCAGACAGACTAATCTTCTTCGTTAACACCCCTCCTCAGCTTGATGGATGGGAGCAGACAGCAAGCTGGAACACAAGTAAAGATGTTGAGGAGAACACAGACCCTTGGTGAACAAGTCAGCAAGCTGCTCCTTGGAAATGACAAACTGTAAACGAAGAGAACCAGCTTTAACTCTGTCCCTGGTAAAATGAACATCAACTTCAATATGTTTTAGCTTAGAATGATAAACAGGATTAGTGGCCAGAGCTAAAGCAGAGATGTTGTCACAGTGAAGAGTTGGAATGCTATGGAGCTCAATGTGAAGATCATGAAGTAAGTGTTGTAGCCACTGAAGTTCAGATGTGGTGTCTGCCATGCTGCGATATTCAGCCTCAGTTGAGGAGCGACACACAGCTGTTTGCTTTTTACTACACCAGGAAATAGGAGACTGATTGAGTAAAATAACAAAACCAGTCGTAGATTTCCTGTCATTGGGATCACCTGCCCAATCAGCATCGCAGTAAGCTTGAAGATGATATTGTTGTGGCTGTTGAAAACCCCTCCTGAAATAAATGCCATGATTGATTGTTCCTTTGACATATCGAAGAATCCTTTTGGTTGCTAACATATGAGCCTCAGTTGGAGAGTGTAAAAATTGGCATACAGAGTTGACACTATAGGCTATATCAGGTTGGGTGAAAGTGAGATATTGCAAACAGCCCACTAAGCTTCTGAAGTATGGAATATCTGTTGCATTCAAAGGAGGACTGCTATCTTTATACAACTTCACACCAGATTGACAAGGAGTTAGATGTGTGTGACAATCATCCAGTCCAACTTTATGAAGCAGCTCAGTGGCATATTTGTGTTGAGAGACAAAGAGGCCATCAGAAGTGTAGTTTATTTCAAGACCTAGAAAATAGTGAAGTCTACCCAAGTCTTTCATATCAAATTCAGCCTGTAAAGCTAGCTTGATTTCAGAGATAAGCCCTTCACAATCACCAGTAAGAATTATATCATCCACATACAATAGAAGATAGGCTTTGGAACTACCTGATGTCTTAACAAATAATGATGGATCAGCATACGAACACTTGAAACCAAGACTAGGTAAGAAATTAGTGAACCTTTCATTCCAAGCCCTTGGTGCCTGCTTTAGACCATATAATGATTTTTGAAGCTTACAAACAAGATGAGGTTGAGAGACATCTTCAAATCCTCCAGGCTGAGCCATATAAACTTCTTCATTAAGAAGACCATGCAGAAAAGCATTCTTTACATCCATTTGGTGGAGCGTCCAACCAGATTGTGCAGCTAGGTTCAAGATTAACCTGACAGTAGTGTGTCTTACTACAGGAGAGAATGTTTCATCATAATCAACACCATATTCTTGGCTAAACCCCCTGGCAACAAGTCGAGCCTTATGTCGAGATATTGGACCATCAGCATGGGGCTTTATCTTAAAAATCCACTTGCAGGACACCAAATTTTTGTGTGGAGGCAATGGAACAAGAGACCAGGTCTGTTGTTTCAGTAAGGCATCATACTCCTCTTGCATTGCATTTTTCCAAACTGGACATTGCATAGCCAACTTATAATTCCGAGGCTCTGAGTTTTGTAAATCATCAGAAGATGCATTATTCAAGATGGATAAGTAACACTTCTTTTTCAGAATTCCTCTCTTACTTCTAGTGAGCATACTATGATCATTTACTGTAGACTCAGAGAGACCTTGAACTGGATGTAAGATATTAGAGCTGGAGATTTGTGCAGTTGAACTATTTGGAGCACAATCAAGAAAAAGAGATATAGAACCATTGCCTGGTTGAGTGTTAACTGTAATAGTACCAGTATCATCTCCAAAACTAATGGAAGTGTTAGACTCAGGATGAAATGCAGGATTGATGGACTGATCATAACCAGTGGATGGTGGAATTAAGAGAACAGGAGAAATATTTTGAGGAGCATTTTCATTGTGGTCAGGAACAGAAGAGAAGCTAGGAGATTGAGTGGCAATAGATACTTGAGATGATGAACTAGTGCGATGATGATGATGATCATGGACAGTGGTGGAGATAGGTACCTGATGTAAGGTGGTGCTGACGAGAGTAGGTGCTGCAAGATGTTGGGAGTTGTGAGACTGAGCAATATTGGAGTGAGAGTTAGTAGTCTGCAATTTTGCAAATGGAAATTGATCTTCTTCAAAGAACACATGTCTGGAGATAATACATTTCTTGCTTGACATATTGTAGCAAATGTACCCCTTATATCCAGCTGCAAAACCAATGAACACACACTTTGTAGTCTTTGGTTGAAGTTTGTTACTGTTGTAAGGAGTCATGAGTGGATAGCAGGCACATCCAAAAACTCTAAGCAATTCTAGTGATGGAACTTTACAGTAGAGTTTCTCAAATGGTGATTTCATAACCAATGTTGCTGTAGGCATCCTGTTTATCAAGTATACAGCAATTGCACATGCATGGTACCAGAAGATTGAAGGAAGATGAGAATCCTGTAATAACGTGACAGCAGTCTCTCTAATGTGTCGATTCTTCCTTTCAGAAGTTCCATTCTGTTGTGGGGTGTAGGGGCAGGAAAACTGATGTGTAATGCCTTGTTTACACAGAAATTCTTTGAATCTATTTCCTATAAATTCCCCTCCTCCATCACTTCTCAAACATTTAATTGAAGTTGAAAATTGAGTGCCAACAAAAGCACAAAGAGACTGAAAATAGCTAAGTACTTCAGATTTATGTTTCATTGGAAAAATCCAAGTGTATCTAGTACAATCATCTATGAACAATACAAAAAATCTGTAGCCATCTAAAGAAAGATGAGGAGATGGACCCCAAACATCTGAATGAACAATCTCAAATGGAACTTGACTTCTAGACTGAGATGAAGAAAAAGGTAGCTTGTGAAATTTCCCAAGAAGACAGGCTTCACACACTGAAGAATCCTTGTCTGGTATACTTGAAATGTTGCACTTATTTAACATACTATGAACTATCTCATTTGTAGGATGTCCAAACCTCTGATGCCACAAAGAATGCTTGACAATTCTTCCAAGATTAGCAGATTTATTTTGTGGATTGAACTGACTGTTATTTGAACCAGCTTGTTCTTGAAGAATCAGTGGCAGATCAAAAGGTATTGGATATAAGCCTTGATTACTCAGTCCCTTGTACAGCACCTTTCCCAGTACTTTGTCCTATATCACACACATGAACTCATCAAACCAAACAGAACAATTGTTCTGTTTGCACAACTGATATATTGAGAGTAAATGTGCAGCAAGTTCAGGAATAAGAAGCACATTATTCAGTTTTAATCTTCCCAGATGTGAGTTACCAATATGTGTGATATTTAAAAATTTACCATCACCAATCTGCACAGAATCTGTAACATTATATGGAACAAGGTTGTTGAGAAGCTGCACTTCACTTGTCATGTGATTGGTTGCACCAGAGTCAGCCAGCCAATATTGAGGTGTATTGTTACTTGAAGATGAAGCAAACATTGCTACTCCCTGCTGCTGGAAACCTTGTGGAGCATTTTGGAACTGTTGAGATGGTTGAGTCTGCATGGTTTGCATAGTTTGAAGTTGTGGAGCAGACTGTTGTTGTTGACCAGGAAAGCCAAAGATGTAGTAACATCTATCTGCAGTGTGATTTGGTTTACCACAATATTGGCATCCAGTGATATTCAAGCTGCCTGGCTGAGAGGTTTGAAAATTTGGTAGACTCCTGCATGTTTTGGCACCATGACCTGGTTTGCCACACAGTTGACAAGTAAGTCCAGTCCCTCCTACATTTGGTCTGAAGAAGGTGTTATGAAACCCTGCATTTCCTATATTCATGCCATTGTGAAAGTTGGAGTTTCCTCTGTATCCTCCAGTGTTGTGATTGAACCTAGCATTGTTGTTGCCAAAAGAACCAGTAGGTCTACCAGCATAAAAACCAGTCATTGATTGGCTAGGATCAATCATGGAGAATGAATTGATCTGAGGAATGCCACCATATGGTATAGCTGGAATGGAAGCATATGGAGCTTGTGATGACAGGTGAATGTTGTTGTTGGCTGGAGTAGTTAATAGAGGACCAAAGCCAGGTGGCACAGTAGGAGCTTGAGACTGTAAGCTTGAGGAGGAAGCACCATTAGTGTTGTCAGATGCAGGAACAGAACTAGTATTTTTGGCTATCATTGCTGTAAGAGATGAGGTTGATGATGATGCTTGAACTTCACTTTCTATATCAATTTCTGCAGCCTTAAGTAGTGTCTTAAGCTCACCAACAGAACAAGCAACAAACTGAGCCCTGATAACAGTCTTGATAGCAGCATATTCAGAAGGCAAACCTCTCAATACTGTAACAACAATATCCTCATCATCAACAAATACTCCCACTGTTTCAAGTGCATCTCTAGCAGCCTTGATCTTATCCATGTAAGTTTCAATATCATCACCTCCTTTCCTCAAATTTTGCAAATTAGACTTGAGTTGCAAAATATTTTGTCTATTCGGTGCAGCAAACTTGAGTTTCAGTCTATTCCACATGTCTTGTGCAGACTTGCTTCCTACAGCACATGACATGGCCACAGGACTAAGTGTTTGACCTATCATGTTCACAATACTCTGATCTTGTATTTTCCAATTAGTATACTCAGATGATACTATATTTCCAGAACCATCGGATGCAGAGACAAACTGAGTGGGGCATGGAGTTGAGCCATCAACATATCCATACAAATTCTGTCCTTTAAGAAAGGACTCTAAGCGAAACAACCATGTAGGATAATTGGATTCATCAAGCAAGACATTCGGGAGGTACACAGTAGTCTGAGTGGTAATAGTAGAGGCTTGTAATGTGGATGTAGTCATCTTGCTGAAGAAAAGATACACAGTCTAGGAATCTAGTGTATATATGTGTAAAACTAGTAGATCTCAGGTTTTGAAACCTCACAAAGTACCATAGATTCAATAATCCTCACAATCCTTCAATCAACTAGAAATTTTGACACTTCATAGTGTGATACCAACTGATAAAGATTTCAATTTTGCTATTATAGTTCACAAATGATTCTCAGAATAACACTCTTCAAGATTTAGGATTTCGAATCACAAGAATTTTAGGAATCTTCACAGCTAAACAATCATTTTTGCTAGAACACTTGCATATATTCATAATCGAACACTGATTATACCAGATCAAAGCTTCAAATCAAGGAATTTACTCTATAAAATTATAGATCTAACTTTTTCTTCTTGATGAACACACAGAAAACTTATCTAAAAATTGCAGAAGGAGCACGTCGAGCACTGAAGAAAGCAAGAACAGTGAGCTTTGTGAAGCAGACGCACGTATAAGCAAACCCTAGGTGACGACCTGAGCTGCTGATACCATGAAAGCTAGGATTCTTGAAGTAATAGCTAGAGAGAAAATAGAGAGAAATTGAAGAGAGGTTTTTCTATTACAGTGATTCTGTTACAACCAACAACAAACAAGAGAGAGAGAGCAGCTATTTATACAAGTGAACAAGTGAGCAGAATTGTGACACGTGTAAACCAGCTGTAGGTAACTTAATCACATAAGCATGTACGTAACAAACTAAGTAACAATTAACTCTAATTAACCCTAATTAGCAGACAGACTAATCTTCTTCGTTAACACACACATCATTCCCACTTAGTTAGCGCACTCTCATGAATCATCAACCACATTGATCAATACATGATATGATAAGATCACCAAGTGTTCGATAAAATTACGTACTCTCTGAGAATGTCTTTGAGGACAGTGCTTTTGCCAGCTCCCATTCCACCACCCATGAGAAGGAGCACAGGGCTCCTCTCACTTACAGTTCAGTGAAATTCCTGTTCTGAGATACCACTGATATTTCATTCTAATTCGTGTTTGCATGTCCAATCCTCTTTCAAATTCAGTTTCTACTCAGATTGGGTCATATTTCTCCATCGACATTGAGTTAATTTCATGAAGTTTATATCTCCATCTTGAGTTCACACACAATTGATTTTACAATTGGTAAGTTTTTCCTCAATCTGTTGAATTAATTTCAGCTTTTCTAGTTCAATTTTCATATAGAATCTCATACTCATTGAGTTTTGTGATGCTTAAACTTACCATTTGCACCTGTTATGACTCGGTCCTTCCCATAATCTGATATCAAAACCTTGTTAAGGTTTATTCATACCCACACTTCATTCATATCAGAACCTGACCTTCTGGACTTTTACTTATCAAATCCTTATGGCTCTTGATTGTGTTTATGCTGAGATTTTAATTCATAAACCTAGACAAGTCAAGAATCCATCACCAACTGGTTTGATGTCAATCAGAGTCAAAATGAATTTTTGACAAATTTTCTCAGTTGACAGAATGCAGCCGGAATTTTTAAGAAAAACTGAACAGTTCAGTCCGTTTTCATCCATCTTTTCCCCTACTTTCTGAACTCCAATTTTCTTGAAATTTTAGTATGTTGTACCTTAACATGTCAACTTAGGATCTGGTAAGTTTCAAGTTCATTGCTCTTAAAATGAATTTTTACTAATTTTCTCAACTTGAGCTGTTCCAACCCTTATATCTCTATATCCTGTGTCCTACCTTGATGGTCCTTGAATCTGTTGAATCGATTCCCAATGGTTCAAGACTTTTTGGCTTTCCATATGAGAACCTTTAAATTCTAGGTGTAGGTAGTGTTACATATTAGAAGCAGATAAAGAATTTAGACACCGAGATATGGATTTATAGAAAATGGATCATGGAAATGATAGTTTGCGACCTTTATTATTAGGAATGGGGACATGCAGTGGACTTCAATCACCAAAGGAACAATGATAGAGGTGGTGGCTAGTTCGTCGATATGTTTTCCATTGCTAAGCTATCAAGCTACTTCATATTCAATTCCAGGTAGGGAGGCTTCACCCTAGTTAGTGCTCTTTGTTTTATACATTGTTTTTATGGTTTGAAGTGGTTTTTAAGATATAACACCTGAGTTCATGAGATGACTTGAGAGTGAGCAGGGCATAGCAACTTCCTTGGGTTTCGATCCCCTAAACCTCCGGAGGGGCTGTACGGACGGGATAGTGTCTGACATCCTTTGAGGTGTGACACTAGATCTAGGTGGTACGGCGTAAATGGATACTCTCGTTACTCTTCACCTGTTGTTGAAGATTTAAATTTTCGGTGAGGATGTAGTTGGCCAGTATTAGACCGGTCATCAGGTTTGATTTTACATGGGTACTCATTTGTTTTCATATGGTTTCACATTGGGAGTTCTTTATTTAATTTTTATTATATTTTACTCAACTAGCTCCAATTACTATTTGGTTTTAAAACCTAGCTAGGGTTGATGTTTGAGCAGCGAGGACGAAAACTCACCCCTACTATAGTTGGTCTTGCAGGTACTGTGCACGAGGACTGAGGAGGATTTCGGGACTGAGCTGCGTGTTACATTTTTTTTACTTGACTCTTCGGTATATTTACCTTCACATTTTATTCACCTTTACTAAATTGTCATTGTTTGATTGAGGTGAATATTAACTTGTATTTGTGAATCTTTGCTAAGCTTCTTAACTTCGTATTCAGATGGTTTGAACCAAACTAAAATTTATTTTCAATGTTGTCCTTTCAATTTTGTGTCAATTGAGTAGTAATGTCTCTCTTGACATCGTTTAGTTATAATGTATTTTTTTAACAAACAAGAATAAAGTTTTCAATTTCACCTCGGTTTAAACTCTACATTTTCCACCAACTCTTGCCTTTTCATTTCTTTCTTTTTTTTAGTGAAATTGCCTTGCGTCTCTTTAGGACATGAGTTAAGCTTGCTTAGCTTGTGCTTCTAAAGGTTCGCGGCACTGTAATGTAGCCAATTTGGAGAGGTGCAAATTGGGGCGTTACAGGGGTCTTAAGCTTCAGCACATAGAGAGAGTAAACCATCAGACCAGGTAGCGATTTCGAGCTAAGCCTAGCCATCAGAGAAGTTGGAGGAAATCGAGTGAGAGCAAGAGCGAGAGTGAGTGTATTGACTGAGAGTGAAAGCGAGATTGAGATGGTGAGAGCAGAAGGGAGGGAGAATGAACTAATTTTTTCAGCTAAGAGAGGGAACTTTTTATTTTTGAGAGGGAACCTTACTAGAGTTTTGAGTTTTGGTTAGACAAAATAAATGTAAATTATTTTTTTTTTTCTGGATTTCTCAAACAACATATATCATTGTGACTGTTGTAATACATGACAAATATAACTAATATGTCGTTTGACTAACTCAGACAACACCAAATCTCTCTCTCTCTCTCTCTCTCCCCCCCCCCCGAGCAAACCAACCCAAAACTAAAATTTTCCCTTTTTTATGCTCAGACCAAGATCTGCAAAAAGCATCAAAACAAAGAAACAAAGATCAAAGTTTGAGTCTTGATCAGGAAAGAGCTTAGCTTGACTTTGCAATAAGGAAGGACACAAGCAAAGCCCAATCAATAGAAGATCTGCTTGCTTCTTATATTCCCGTGTTCGATCTCTTCCATCTTTGCCCCGCTCGTTGTCACCTATCTTGAAGAAAGGTGATCTGCTTTTGGTGTAAGATGTTCTTGATTTTACTTATCTCCATTAAATCACCAACCTCAAATCTCATATCTAAATTGGACTTTGCGAATATTTGCCAGAAATTCATGAATGTTTGCCATAGTTGTTTATTGTATGGTAGGAAGAAATTGAGAGATGAAAATCAGAGAATGATTCATGAAAGGTTTGTCATAAGTGGCTTTGTTCTGGGAAAGACGAAAGAGAGAGAGAGTGAAAACACAGAAGCAAAGAGCGAGAAAAGAAAAAATTTGATAGAGTTGGGGGGAACTGTCAAACACTGTCAAATTTGACATATTGTCAAATCCACGTAGGATTTGACGAATCTGTTGGAGTTAGGTTGCTATATATCATTTCTTATTGTTGCCTTGTCCATCTGGCAAAAGACCTCTCCGTTGGAGATGGTCTAACCATGCCAATACTGCATTCGTTGTTAGAGTGGGGTCCACAATTGATGAACTATAAGAAGTAAAACACATCCAACAACTGCAAGTTGGAGATGAAGAAGAAGCTTTGATTAGGGCTTGGGTTTTTTGGGCTGCTTGGGCCTTTAAGTTTTAGTTTGTTTTTTAGTTATTATCCTACTCATGTCTTAATTCTTATGAATTTATGACTTTGAGGGGTTTGTTGTCTGCCCTTGGCTTTGTTTGGGCCTCCATGCGCCTTTTGGCTTTATGAATATCAGTTTCACGACCAAAAAAAAATAAAACACATCTGTCGGCCGTTGCCATATGAAGCTCTCCGTTCTTATATTAAATTTGAACAATAATGCTTTGTCCTGCGTGGCCAAATGGTCTCTTTTCAATTTTTCCTTTCCTATAATAATGATCTCTCTTATTGGATCTGCTATTTTATTTCTGTTCAACTTTTTCATTGTTTGATAAATACTTGGGCTGTATGTTGATTTAAGATTGTTTGATTCTGATGAAGGTTTTGTAATAACCATTGGCATTCTCTTCTTTCACCTGTTTATTATCATTTATCGTCTTAAAACTTTATAACACCATGTCAATAACCTCATTAGACGATAGAGCTCAGACGACAAACATGTTGTTTTCTGTCGTCTGATATATTTTAACGACAGACAATCCAAAAACTGTTGTCTAAATATAACAACATACCATGGTAAGTTGCTTTTGAGAATTTTGTTTGTTTTCAGACCACAGTTATCTGTCGTTTAATCAAAGGAGATAAATTGATTTTGGTTTGTGTTGTAGTTGTTTGTTTTTTGTTTATATTCAGACAACATTTATCCGTCGTCTCATCAAAGGAAATAAATTGACTTTGAATTTTGTCATAGCAAATTTTTTTTTTGGCATAACATGAAGAGATTTAGTTCCAAACTTTTAATGATTTCTCTCTCCCCGACAAATTTATCAAACTCAAAAGAATGGAAAAGAACAACAACGTTTTCGCTCCCCATTTACGGATTCAAATTTGCTCACCATTATCTCTTGGTTGGTGATACCACCACTAAATAAGAAGCTGCCACATGTGATAAACTATAGACATGACTAACCATGGTTAATTTAAGGATAAAATATTGTTTACTCCCTATACTTGTAGGGAGTTGTTGTGAAATTTTAATTAAAACTCGCAAGTGCACGAATCGTCGTTAGTATAGTGTGCAAGTACGAGGTCCTTCCAACTGAGGATTGATAATTAATTTAAACCCTAACTCAATTAATCCAAACACAAAAACACAATGAACAATTAAGATAAAGAAAGTATGGTTTTTGGATTTTCGAATAAACAAACAATGTGAAAGTTAAAGAAAGAAACAAACAAAATAAAAGTTCAAAAGCAAAGATGATAAAACCTAGGGTTTCAGAATCAACCACTAACAATCCTATTTATGTTTCGATACAATTAACAAATTCTTTTATTTTTTTTTTATGACAATTCTCGTATCTAAGTCTAGGTACGACACTTAGACCATAGTTTTCCTTAAGTGTATGATTCTCTCCAGGTATGGTAGAGGTCGTATATCCTAGCATGCAGTTTATCCAGATACGACATAAATTTAACACATAGGACTCATTACGTTTTAGAAAACAAGAGAATCATGCAAACCATTACTTCAGGTACGACAATAATGTAATTCACAACTCTTAATCACAAGAAGCTAATTTGAATTATATTGAAGGTACGCCTCAAATTCATATTCTAATTACTAGATGCAAAGCTCTAAGGTGATCAATCAAATAACTTAAACATAAAGCATCAATTCAAATAGTGACTAAGAATTCATCATAAAGAAACTATAAATCCATCAATAAAACATCAAAGTACATAAACAATCATGATAGGGCATCACCCTAACCCTAGAAAAAGGTTTAGCAAAATATATCTAAATAGAACATAGGAAAAATATAAAAGAATGGAAAGGAAAAGAAGTGGAAGATAGATGAGTCGTCTCCGCTCCTTAGGCGTATTCAATGTGCTCTGAGACTCCTTTTCTCATGTAAATTCATGCTCCCTTATATAGGGAAGATTTCTGCTCATCTTTGGCTTCAAGTTTCCTTGTAAGACTTGAGAATAGATTCCTTTCTTGATTTGGAATGGGAAAAGCTTGAAATATCTCCAGTAGAAGTAGGAATAAGTTCATCATCGAATCCTCATCTGAATTAACTTCCTTGAAAAATTAGGATTGATGATCTTGTGCCGCGGAACTTGAGTTCTCCACAAACGTTTGTAAAATCCTGAGCAGCTTTTCTGTCCGACCTATCTTCACTCAAATAATCATAACTTTCTCCAGAAATATCGAAATCGAGATCCGTAAAATTCTACAGAAAGTAGACATCCGTAGCTTTCCATGCATATAAGGTCATTTTCTGATTCGATCTGGTACTTTCCCAGTTATTCGGCGAAGTTAGGTGTTCTACACAGCCAGATTCCCAATCTCAGATTGCACATTGTCTTTCAATCCTACTTAGCTCATTGTAGCTTCTTTTCTTCTTTCTATGAAACAAACCTACAAAAACACTAAAAGATATAAATGAATCATAAATAAAGAAAACTAAACAAAAAAGCTACGATTACGAGGCATAGAAATTTAGGATAATATGAGCACATCAGGAGTCGACGTTTCAGTCCCTGACATTTTAATTTCATCAAAAAACTCTCTAAACTCTCAAATTTCACCAAATTGGTCATTGCCGTCAACTTTCCATCAAACGCTCCGTTATTTTGCTGACGTGACATCCTTTTTACACCAAAATGTCTACTATTATTTTTACCTTCATTGACAAAAAAAATTAAATTTTTTTTTGCTCTCTTCCTCTTTTCTTTTTTATCTCTTCTTCTTCCACCGCGTGCCTGCTCTTCGGTCTTCTCACAAAAAAATAGGCAATTGGTTCTACTACACGTAAATCTCACAAAGAAATAGGCATGTGGAAAATCAGCTTCTCCTTGAGCTTCAGCTTCAATGTCACTCCCAGCTTCTGTTTCAGGTTCTGATTCCGATCTCCTTCCATTTCTTGGTCTTGATCCTCATCCATAACCTCAGCCGAACCACCTTCCTCCTCAACCTCCTCGTTGTCAGACCAATTCGCTTCAACCTTGCATCGATCATATTGACATACAAACCCATAGTCCTCAGACACAACTAGCAATCAACAAATCTTTCATTAACGTACCTAACAGTCGAAACCATTCTTGATTCTTCCTACCTCTATTTTCATTGATCCATAACTTCTCAGTTAAGCTTTCTTCCTCCTTCCTTCTTCTCCATTCTTCCTCTACGCTATCTATATATTCCCGAGCTCTATCATAGAACTGTACAACAAACCCAACTCTGCAAATATGGCAAATGAGATATGGACCGTTCCCTTTTTTGGTCAGGGCCATTTATTCCCGTCAATGGAGCTCTGCAAGCACTTGGCCTCCAGAAACTTCAAAACCATTTTGGTTATCTCTTCCAAAGTCTCCTCCTCCATACCCTCATCTCTCCGCCAATACCCACTCGTTGAAATCGCTGAGGTTTCTGAAACCCCACCATCTGATTCTTCTCCTCCCACGGCCGGATCAGCACCGCCGTCGCGCTTTTGCTCCAGCAGTTCTCTCTCCCGCCCTACTCCGAACCTGCGACGACAACGCTAGGGTCAGGGTGTTGTTCTGCGGCGGCGCAAGCGGAACTGCCACAGTCATTGTTATAGGACCGTTCGCCCTCGGCGACGCCGAAGATCCGCTTCCCGCCGACACCAGTAAATGCTTCTCGTCGTCCTCTTCATCGATCTGAAAGAAAAGACCGATATCTGAGAACCGAATTGAAAATCGGGTTTATTTCAGAGGGAAGAAGATTGGAACAAGGCTAGAGTTTTGGTGAATCGGCGACTATGTCGACGATGGAGACTAATTTATAGGCGGAGGGTGTCGCAGGTTTAGACGCAGAAGTCGGAGTAGGTCGCAGGTGTAGAAGGAGGAGAAAGAGCTAGAAGAAGAGATAAAAAGAAAAGAGAAAGAGAGAAAAAAAATTAATTAAAATCTTTTTTTTTGTCAATGAGGGTAAAATAGACATTTTGGTGTGAAAGGGATGCCACGTCAATAAAATAACGGAGCTTCTGACGGAAAGTTGACTGTAATGACCAATTGGGTGAAATTGGAGAGTTTATGGAGTTTTTAGGTGAACTTGAAAGGTCAGAGACTGAATTATCGAATCTCTATAAGTATAGGGATTAAACAGTATTTTGTCCTTACTTTAAAAATGATAAAAATCTGCAAATATTGTTGTGATGTAGCTAGTTTGGAAGGTGATTGATATAAGTATTGACTTGCATTTATTTGTCTATCCTCATATTTGAAACCAAAATCATCTTCCGAACTAATTGCAGGTTGTATTTTGAATATGACGATAGACAAATAAATGCAACCTGCAATTAGCGCGGAAGATAATTGTACATAAAGTAACACGTGTAATTTGTATGTTGCATGAACAAGAAAACTATCTTTACAAGGTCAACATCTGTTACCCCTGAATCTATGCCAATTGGCCTGCCAATGCGATCCAGCTCTACATTTAATTCACTAAGGCCATGTTTGTTACATGGGATTGGACATCCTTATCTAGCTTCTGTTACATTATCCCGTGTTTGGAAATAACAGAGACTCTACTAAATGAGACTCTGGAGTCCCGAAAACCTATAAACACCTTCTTCCACTGTGACGCCAAAAACAACCGGACTGTGGAAGCCAAATCTCATTCTTCTACTCTTCTGCATGTCTCTTCCATCTCTTGTGCAGGTTCAATTTCTCTCCTTTCTCATGCTCTTCCTCTTGCCTTGATTGTTTTACACTCTCCCCTTCAACCCTTCTAAGCTCTCAATACAACTTTGGCTGCCAGCCAAAACGTACACACAAGAGTGAAGAAAGCACTGAACTTTGATTCATTGCAAATGAATCCTTGAGTTTTTGGAGGTTTGGGAAAGACCCAATTGGTATTTGGTTGTTAGCTGCAAAAATTGAACAGTTTGAGCCATACCCAATTCAGTTCTAGGTCTGGAAGATGGTTTTGTAGGAATTCGTTTATGATGAGACCTTGAGTTTTGCGAGGTCTGGAAAAGACCCAATTGGTGTATGGTTGTTGGATGCAAGAATTGAAGAGTTTGAGACAGACCCAATTCAGTTCAGGTCTATGAGAAGATTCCAATTGGTATATGGTTGTTAGCTGCAAGAATTGAAGAGTTTGAGACAGACCCAATTCAATTCCAGGTCTGTGCGAATATTTTGCAGGAATTTGGATTTATTGATTTGCTTGTTTTTGCTTCGTTTATGATATTCAGAATTGTGTGTGTTGTGAATTGTGAGGATTGTGCATATATAAGTGTGGATTTGTTGTAGCTCTATATGGAATTTCTTGGTTGTTAGTGGAATTCTCATATTTGAGTTCTGGAATTTCTCGATTGTTCTTTCTTGTTGTTCTTTAGTCCAACACAACACCAAACATGATTCATGTATTACATAACATAAGCCAGGTTAGAGTCCAGGACTCTTGTTAAGGCAGGACATAGCAGTCCTGTGAAACAAACTCGGCCTAATGGTCTTATTTATCAAAGCAATGATCCTTGGTATGCGCTGCCAGATGAGAGCCTTCAAATGCTGTTAAGAATAAGGATGAAATGGAGCAGTGAGATTTCCATATGATCATTATACATATACAAGGTCAATAGAGGATATGACAAACGAGGACCTTGGACAAAAGTTTGGCAAGATATTCTGACCCCATTCTACGCGCCAAGGGTCCCTAATTAGGACTAGTTTTTTCAAGTATTCTTGCTCCTTCCTATAAGCAGCCACCATGGGTGTTGCAGTCTATATGACCTTCCTTCTCTAAAATTAAACATTCAAATATTTAGCCATTAGTTTAAAGTTACGGCCACCGCCAGACGGAAACTTATTATAGTTATATACATATATCAGAGATGCAATACTTGTACTTACATATACATGATATAACAAAACGCTTACAACCCTGACAGATTTTATTTATTGTCTCATCAATTAATGAAGTTTCTATAATTGGATCCTTACATTGAAAGCGTTGGCTCCCTTGTCCATTAGATCAGGTTTTGTTATCACTCCAAATGTTCTACCTAAAAATGCCAACCATACAGTAGAAAGCAAGTGTTTTGGCTTGTAAAAGAAGCAATCCTTTTGATAAACAATCACAAGGAGATGAAAGTGCCGTAGCCTCTCCCGGTATCTTGTACCTGATGGATCGACTTCTCTTGCAAGTTCAATGGCATCTGAAGTGGCAATATCTTGATTAGCAGGAGATATAGCCAATATAATGCAGTTAGGCTACAAATCAAAGAAGTTCATCAGATCTAGTGCTACTAGTAAAACTAAGAAATCCATAATATATTGATCATGGGAAGACGTGAAAATAAAGATATGTTTACCATCAGAGCTTCATGTCAAACATCCTCACCTTCTCAACATAAGAACTGATCATATTCTAAATATCCTTAACAACGCAGGAAGATCTATGCAAAAAAGAAATATCTTTACTAAAATTGGGTTGGTTGTTTTTCTGTGGTGGTGGTTTTTTTTGGGGGGGGGATTACCTACAGCAAACTTGGTCAATCCAGGAAGATCCATGAGTCAAGTTTACAACTGCAAGGTACGCCTAGAAATGAGGGAAAACCCAAAAACAATAAGTCAATAGAAAGAATATTATTCTTTTAAATAAGTATATGTGATGATTTAAGTAAATTATTTCGTCCATCATGTTATCACAGGAGATGAAATACAGACCATTTGGAGATATATACTGAGATGAATTGGGATGTTTCAAGATGTGTTTTGCTTACCCAATTATGTGATCACTCATCTGAGATCTCCTTGTGTACAGAATCTGCATAAGCAAACAGGAACTCTCAGTGGTCAGAACAATGTAAATAATAACACCATTAGGCCATTCCTGTAAGCAGTAATTTGTAAAGCCCTGCCACTCTCAGGACAGAACTCCCCCTCATAACAATGTAATTACTTACACATAACAGTATAAGAGAATTCCAAATGTCAAACTGAAACTTACCCAAGTTATGATAGACTGTCTCTGATTTACCCAAAATTCAGTGAAAGACAAATCAAAATGTTATAATAAGAAGAATGAAAGTTAAAATAAAATAACTTTTATTTGAATTGCACTCCTCATAGGCAAGTGCTTGTAGAAATGTATTGCTGTCCCTATAAAGCTCACACAATTCACACTCTACATCATTCCAAGAGAAAATGCACCTATTATTGAAAGTCGACATACCAAAATCAGTAAACTTCTTCCTAGGCGCACAAAGAAACTCTGCATATTCAGATCGCCCATCCACTATCCGATGAAGCTGCAACACTAATGGTCTCCTCGCCACAATAACTTTCAACCAAAGAAACATAATGTAAGAAACTTAGCAACACGACTACTATGATCCACATAATGAATAGTACTCGCACTTGCAAAATTCATTTCTAAATACGAAACAATCAGCACCAGTCATGGATGAAAAACCAATGAGCATAGCTTGGCTTGAAATGTTTTAGTAAGCACAGCATCTATATACGCAATTAACACATACTACATTACACATCTCACACTCTATGTACTTGCATTCCCAATTAACCATAACACACCAAACAGAAATGTAGAAATTGAAGAAGGCGAGAATTACCAGATCCACGAGGCAAGAAACCTCTCCTCACCATGCTTTCCCAAACGGAAGACTTCCTGGAACTCTATCATACACAATAAGTTGATATAAGAACCAATGCGAGACTTATGTCCAAACAATCGAATAGAAAAATTGACAGAAATTAAAAGGTGGGAGTGGAAAACCTGGCCTCCGACGACGGTAACAGAAGGAAGAGCTTCCCAGAGTGACATGCCCTCGCTGCCGTGATCGCCGAAAGCAGCGCTGGCTAGCTGGATTCGGTTAACGAGGCCGATCAAGCTCTCCAATCTGGCCAAATACCATCAAAGATAATGCTTGGCCAAAAACTACAAAGGTAATGCTTTTAATCCTTTTATGGTGATGCACGTAAAAGAAACATACAGTCCTCTGTCTGATGGAGTTAAACTGTAGGGTGGCAAAAACAAAGGTATTTGCCTTTGTGCCCCAAAGGCCATCCATCCATCTAGACAACAATGGAACAATGCAGTCTAATTCAGTTACCAAGCATCCTGTCAAGTTTAAGACCAAAAACAATGGCATAAGAAATTATTTAATGCCCATCATCATTCATCAAGTTCAATAAGCTCAGGAGATAAAACCATAAAGGAAACAAGATTCCCAGCATAAGCCTAGATAACACGATGAAACCATTGAAACGATGCACATAGATAAATATACATTTATTCATTAAAATTCTTAAAATCCAGGAATTCTCATCACAATTTCAAGCACCAAGTAATTGGCATGGCATCTTGACCAAAAAAAAAAAGTAATTGGCATGCACTACAAGTTACATTTCAGAGTAAAGAAAATCCTAATCGCCTCAGAGTAAAGAAAATCCTAATCTCTAGTGACGACTGTAAAAGCATTTAGGGCCATACGGACAAAGGCTTCCATACTTGCACTTTGAAGGGAACTTGGGTGGCATGCGAATCTCGTCAACACTATGGGCAAAGTCACACAGGTCTCCCTTCGAGCAAGATGTTTTCCGACAAAACTCCGTCTTGTAGAGCGGTGAAGGACGCTTTGGAGGTTGACGCTGGTGCTGGGGCTTGTTACAGGCAGTTGAAGAAGAAGGGACGAATTCGGGAGCAAGGGCAAAGCGTGATACTGCGTCGCCGTTACTCAATTCCAGCACCCTCGGTACTCCCGAGTATGATTCCCCGTTACCAATCTGTTAGGTAAGCCTGGTTATTAATTCTCAGAAGAAAAAACTGAATCAATTTCAAACGAAACTTGAAATTACGTAAATCTTTACCTCAGCGTATTTGTTTCCGAGATACTCGCGATCCGCCCACCAACGATATGCGGGTGGACTGCCTTCTTGCTCAGGCTTTTCGCGAGATAAAGCAAAAAGAAAGAAAGTGAGGTGAGAACGTTTGGGCTTTTTGTGATAGGCTTTTTTGTTGGACCCTTTGTACCTTCCGGGTCTTGTAGCAAATCGAGGCCCAGAAGCTCAAAGGGCCGAAAAAAAAAAAAAAAAAAAAAAAAGCAATTTTGCTTCCAATTGTGTAAGAGAGGAAATCCTTAAGCTTATTGGTACCTGAAACTCGGCTGAGAGAAAAGTAGACGGGCCTGACATCCATTCTCTTGAGCCGTCTAAGTAAGCTGTCCCCGCAACCCAAGGGGAACGAGTAGTAGACTTGGACTCATTTTCGACCTGATTTGTGCAGGCTGGAAGCTGTTGGCCCTAAAATCAAAAAACCAGAAAAGTAAAGAAAATCCACGCGGGCAAAATTAATACAACAACAAATATTTCCAAAAACTGCACCGGTTCGACTACTTACCGAAGAGAATTTGAAGCAGAGAGCTTGGGTATTGTAATATGAGAAAACGGAGCTGAAGTCGTTGGTCTCCGTGGTCGCCGGAATGACGTTGACCTCTGTATTGGTCGCCGAAACGCCGTAGGTTTCTGTGTTAGTGGTCGGAATGACGTTAGTCTCCGTGCTGTTCGCCTGAACGAAGTTGGTCTCTTTCATGGTGCTTGAAAATGTGAGTATAGTGAAGTCAATAAAGAATGTTGATGAGTGGTTTTTCACCGGTCAGTTGTGATCGATCGAGGTGTAAGAGAAGAATTAGCAGAGAGATTTGGTGTGGAGAGTTGCAGAGATTGAACTCAGGCAGCTGGTTTATATAATGCGTTGCGTTCATACTTGGGGGCACACATCACACACAAAAGCAAAAGCAGAAAGATGTACTTTCGAACTTTCGATCTGACCTGACCCACATCAGATCGGTCTGATGTAAAACTATGCCACTTTAACTAAAATAACAATATATAGATGTGTAATACTAAAATATGTACAACATAAGAAGCCCCAACATCGAAGAGGTTGAAAATATTAATATGTGAAACTAGTACAGTAACATCTCACTTCTCTAACACAACCACCTTTTAATACTACACCCAAAATAAAGAAACTATGAATCCAAATAAAAATAAAAAGTAAAACAAAGTTTATGTTTCATAGCTACTTACTCACTAAAAAAAAAAACTAACATCTTACAAATGGATGCAAGCCCAAAGATAAAACAAAAAATTACAGGCTTAAAGACAAAATAGGTCTATAGTTAACTAAGAACGCGCCTCACGCGCTGAAACCCTAGAGCCAGTGCTTGAGTTTTTCGGTTGTTCTTGTCTGACTGCATCGTGGCACTGGTGTCGGCCTCTGGCCGCGCCGGCGCACGCTGTGTGCAGCGGGACGGGAAGTTTAGTTGTAGGCATGTCCAGTGCGTGGAGGCTGAGGTCAGAGGGGGTTTTAAGTTATTTCTCTCGGTGTAAGGGGATGGCTGTATCTGTGTTGTCGCTGGGGATGGGGACCGGACTGGAGATGGATCTAAACCAGAACGGAGCGGCTTGTGGCTGTCTGTGGAAGGCAGGCTGGGATAGGTGGTTTGCTGGGTTGGAGTTGGCTTGATGGATTGGATGAAGGTGGCTCGATGGCGCTTGATTCGAATTGTGGTGTAACTCCATGGTGGAGGTTTGGGCGTTTCAACAGTGGTGAGGCACGACAAGCCAGCGGGAACGCGCCGGTGGAGGGGACCAGACGTCGGAGGCTGGGTGGTGGACATGGTGGTTGGGCGGCAGCGTGGATGCAGGTGTTGATTTTGGCTGAGAAGGGATTTGGGATCCTTGCTGTTTTGGTCTCTTGGGCCTGGACATTGCTAGTGGGCCCTGTCTAGGCTTGTACTTGGGTTAGGGCTCAATTTTTGGGTTGTACCTTGGCTGCTTATTTATTTACAGTTTTTATCTATTTATGTTTTCTAGTTTGGATGCTCTTTTTGCACGCAATAATTTCCTACATTTGTCGTGTAGGGCCAGTCAGGCCTTGTGCCTATGTATGCATTCTAAGTGCCTTGTCTACTCTAGGTAGGCAGCGAGTTCCTTACTTCGTCAAATGGTCGCTACCACCTAGTGGCAGGGTGAAGCTAAGTGTCGTCGGATTTATCCTCTGGCGGCAACATAGTAGGAAAGCTATGTGTATGGTAATTCTGCTATGTTGTAATCGTGTTACATATCGAGTTATCTTTCTGTTATGTCACCGCTATTTCAAAGAAAATAGAGTCGCCAGTAGAGCGCTCTTTGCTAGTTGGTGCCTAGTTGAATACAGTTATTTAGTAGAGACTCCTGTTAGTATTTCAGGAAGTTTTCTAGGTGCTTATTGTAATAAGGGGTTTAGGCTCAATGTCCCCCACTTGTATTCGACAGTTTCATTAATCAAGGCTTGAGGGCAGCCGCATCAGCTCTTTATTCAAAAAAAAAAAAAAAAGACAAAATAGGTCCAAAGCCACACCCAAGGGAGGCCTAATGTCCAACTTAGAGCCTAGTATGCATTGGAAGAAAGAAATAGAAAAAAACAAACAAAAACATTTAGAAGAAATTAGGAAGTACAAGGAAAAAAAAAGGCTAAAGGCAAGACTCAAACTTGGGTTGGCTTGGTAGAAGTTAGAACGCTTGACAAAGACTGCAAGACCTTGATATTTTCATATGTTACATATGCTCAGGAATATATTCTAAAAATCTCGAGTGGACTTCAGCCCTACCGAGTTTGTACTTAGATTCGCCTCTGTCTACAAAGTAACAGTAATGGGATCTTCTAAAAGACTAAAATTAAATTTCTATATAATAGTTAACACAGGGCAGTATTCTAATTTCAGACTAAATACTCTTAATTAGATTATAAAATCTCGATCTCTTTTATGGTCGCGCTCTACCCGCGGTTGGATTGTCTCCTTGTGAGCCAACTGCTGGGTTTATTTATGGTTTAACAAAGCACACCACCCTTTTACATAATAATTGGTTCAAATGTTAAAACCCAATCTAAAGTTGATAAACTCCTTAATTTGCACTACTAGAATAATGTCATTAGACATCGCCACTATTAAATCGGTCAGGATTGCACCTGATGTTAAAAAACATGTTAACATCAGTTTGTGAAAAAACCGATTTCTATTGTTATTATAGACATCAGTCACCAAATAAAACGATGAGAAAAGTTTCGTTCGAAAAATTTTCAAAAACGCGGAGGGACTAAGTTTGAAACTTTTGAGAAACGCGGGACCAATAATTTCATTCCCCCACTTAGTATTTTTTTCCCTCTGTCTGAAACTATCGAACCCTAATAACTCTCACTTTTCTGAAAACTCTCGAATCTTGTCAACCTCGTTCTCTCTCCAACCTGACCTGCCCCGATTCCCCGACCTCGTTCTCCAACCTGGCTTGAGCTCGTTGTCCGATCCAAGCTGCTCGAGCTCCTTCTCCGACCCAAGCCGCTCGAGCTCCTTCTCCGACTCGAGCCACCTCGAGCTTGTTCTCCGATCTGACCTCGAGCTCCTTCTCCGACCTTACCTCGAGCTCATTCTCTGACACGAGCTCGTCAATCTCCGACATGAACTCCCTACAAGATTTGGTTCTGCAACTCTTAGGATACTTCTTGAAGGCTTACTTGAAGGCTTGAAGGCTGGGTTCAATCGATACTTCGATTTCAATTTTTGATTTCAGATTCTTGAAGGCTTGAAGGCTAGGTTTGATTTCGGATTTCTGGGTAAGTTGCTTGGTTACTCACTTTACTTACAGACTTGAGGGTTTGATTTCGGATTTGGATTCCTTGCAACTATACATGTTGAAATAATAATTTGTTTATAATGTAGCCCCCTGCATCATTTTTACAAGCCATGGAAGAGTACGTCAGAGAAGCTCCTTGTGTCTTAATAGTTCTCAAGGAGGTATGAAAATACTCTTCCTGTAAGTTTGGTTATTTTGGGAGAAAACAAGCCAATGTCGTTCCCAATCAGAAAATAGTGGATCAATTCGAGTCAATCATAAATGAGATAAATCCGATCTTTGCTTTTTGACACTAGTGCAGCACTTGTAAAGATTATGCAATGCAATCACATGAATGAGCACACTTATGACATATATAAACTTTAGTGAAGTATCTACCAGTTGATAACAAATCACAGTGTATTGGTTAATGGAGTTATGGATTTTGATTTTATGTTTAATACTGGATTATCTTGTACCTTTTATATTGGCCAACATAAGTTGGGAGGCCTAAATACTTTTCATGCGAACACTGTCGGGGCGGCCTTGGATTGAGATAAAAAATGTAGAGGATGAAGAGGAGAGACTTGCTGATGAGGTTAGGAAGCTACAGAATGCTGGGGCTAATATGCCTCCTGACCTCAGGGCAAGTGCATTTCCTTCTGGGACAACTGGGAAGGCGGTTGGGAATGGCGGCTCTGGTAGAAGTGTGCGGTTGATTGCTGCAAGTGGAGGGCTTGTGGGGAAGAGTGGCATGTTTTCAAAGCCACTTTCCAAGAAGTCAGGGGAGGTTGGGATCACAATTGATCACTTGCATAGGCTCAATCCAAAGAATGTGTCTGCTTGGAATATGAAGAGGTCAAGAGGCTAATGAATATAGTAAAATATGGGCATCTTACCACACTAGATGAGCAGATTCTGGATTCAACCAAGGATGAGGGTGAGGGTGATACTAAGATCAAAAGTGAAGTTGAGGCAAAGGCTGCCGCGAAAAATATATTTCGCAATGTGGCTAGGCCTGGCTCCAAGTATGTTTCCATTTATTCCCTTTTGGTTTTTTGTGCATCTATCTGCATTCTTAACTTGGCTTGACTGTGTTATGTTGTTCATATCTGTTTCTTTCATTGATCAAAAGTTGAAAATACCTACAGCTTCAAAAATTGTACTTTCAGGTTTCAATGTCAATATTTATGAGCACAGAAAATTAAAACATGTTGATGTAATGTTATATTGAAATTTGATTTGTATCTGATCTTTTAACACCCTTACATACTTGCACTTGGATTTTTTGTGTTACACTGTTATGCATCATCTGTTGTTACCATGAACATACTTTAAAACTTAGAATTGCCAGTAAGTGTACATTTGTGCAAGTCTAAAGTTCAAATTGTTTCACAGTTTTTGTTCCATGCCAATTTTCTCTAGAACCTTTATGGATAATATAATGTTGATGTTATTCGTTCACCTTTCATGTGAACAAGTTTCTTGGTTGACAACTTCAGCTGACATGGGTATTGCGGAAGGATGCCAAGTTTGGATGGGAGTTTTGGGTGACATTTTTTCATTGAGAATGAGAAAGGAGGAGATGCTCCTTCCTAATCCACAAGGAAATAAACAGAGAAAATAAAAATGAAAACAGGATACTACCAGTCAACCAAGAATGACAAAATAGAATATAGCGATATGTTTTCTGCAACCTATAGAAGTCGAATCACAAAATATCTAATTTTTCATTTGATTACATGCATTTTTCTTTTAGCTATATGTTAATGAATTTCCATCTTTTAACCATATTCATTCTATTCATTCTCTGGCAGGCACATCTACCTGGAGGATTTGTTGCGTTTCATGCAAGAAGACGAGGCTTTAAAGACCATGAGTCTCTTTGAAGGGGCCTCTGACAGCAAGAGAATCAGCAAAACTTCCTTGAAAAATTGGGTGGTAAGCATCAACTGGCAAGTTGTCTACTGGACAGAATTGTTAGGTTTTAAGGTTTGGTTATGTTAGATGTAGGCAAGGAAAAAGGAATTGAGTTCATCAACCAAAAACTAAGAAACCTAACAGCATGTAATCATAGGCAACAATTTCTTATATTACTGTAAATAAGAACTCATGAACTCAGAATTTTAAAAGCCCCATCTGTTCAAAACACTGACTAATGGATGATTGTCCTTTTATTTGTATATTGGTCATTAGATTTTTAATGTGCTCCTTTTGTGGTTCTTGCAGTTGATCAACCTGCGGCTCAACCTCAAGCAAATGGAACAGGTTGGGAATTGGCACTTGTTACAGCCCCAAGCTCAAATGAGAGTGCTATAGCTGCTAGCAAACTGGTATACTTCCCTTACTAAGTTCCCCTGTATCCTAATGTTTACTTTTTATTGCAATTAATAGTCGGTTTCCTTTATATTACACATGATTTTGCTTCTGTTTTTTTTTTCCTTTCTTTGTTTCTTTTTATCTCTCTATCGACCAAGAACACTATTAACATCTTTTATCTATTGAGTGAAGGCGGGAGGGTTGGACTTGCTTACACTAGACAGCCTATATGATGATGCAATTAGAAGAAACAATCAAAATGTAAGCTACAACCCATGGGAGCAGGCTCCCATGAATGGTGGCATGATGCAACAACCAATTCATGATCCCTTTTGTGCATCCAACACAGTGGCCGCACCACCCTCTGTACAGATGGCCGCAATGGCCAACCAGCAGCAACAGGCCTTCATGTATCAACAACAGCAAATGATGATGATGGGCCAACAACAACCACAATCTTTGAATCCTTTTGGGAATCCTCATGGAGCACCTGTGCACCCCTATGGAGCAGGTATGCCTGTCCAAGCATACAATCCATACACGGGTCTTTTGTAGATGGGTATGTCCAAGGAAACACACACTTATCCATATACGGGAAAGAAAGGAACATGAGAAAAGTCGGTTTTAGAGGTTAAAGCATCACAAACTAGGAGGGGCAAGGATACAGTGACTTCATTCGATTTCTGGTTCAGTGACTTCATTCGATACTTCCAGTCTTCCATTTCTGGGTTTTTTGTTTTTTGTTTGAAACTTCACTTCATTTGATTCAGTTTGTTGTTGGTTCTGAGTTTGGGTTTGTATGCTACATATTCACAATTCAAACAAATAGATTTGAAATTTTCATGCTTGCAACTAAGATGACCTATGTTTATGTAGGCACAAGTGGGAGGTGAGTGCACACATACATCAATAGTTTCTGTTGTGGCGATCAAGCAATAAAAAAGGTTTCTTTAACAAGACCATGTACCAAAGCAAGCTAGGTTAGCTAACATTGATGGTGTCGACAACCAGGTATGTCTACTATAGGGTTCATAATCATGCTTTTGTCTTTTTTTCTATATAGTATTGCAGTTTGTTCAAATATTCATGTGGTGGATATAAGCTTAATTCATTTAATTTGTTTCATGGAACAGGAAGTATACCTTGGAGAGAATGTTTGCAAACCAGCTACTCGAATGTGCAAAAGATCAATTATCATTTAGGGCCGTGGTTAGGGACCTGAAACTCAGATCTCCAATGCTGCAAATTGTTCTCATGTCATAAATACAAATTCTTGGTTTGGCAGTGGTCATGTTTGGCCACACAGGGCAATACCAAAAGTACTAATTTCTGCATCCTGTCATCAAGTGCTATTTTCCGAGTGCAGCAGCAGCACTGTGTCTCAATGAAGGTTGGTTTAATATTTCAGCTCTTTATATGTTTTAATGAGTAGAATGAAATATGCAATACACATCCTGAAAAGTGAAAAAGTGTTCCTAGGGTAGCCTTAGTACATACAAGAATATAATTTTCTCAGTTATTTTTTTCTTTTCATTGCCTATTGAGGGTTTTGTTCATTGCTTGCCCTCCCAATGTTTGTTGTCTTCTTAATCATCTACAGTTAAGTATATGTTGCTTGAATTGGTTATACGTGTATTCATTTGAGAGGTAACTTCTATCCTTGAAGAACAAGTGAACAACCAAGTGGTAAGCCACGAAGCTGCTTGAGTAGGTCTTACACTTTTGTTTTCTTTTGTTGTGCATTTTCAAGTTTGTGGTCAAATGGTTTGGAGGGTGATCAAGTATTTTCTGAGTTTATGGTTGGTTTTCGTTGTTTTTGTTAAATTAGAATTAGCCTACAAACTTTACAGTAAATTGGAGGACTATGCAATTAGTAATTGGCTTTGTAAATCAGGTGTTTGCTTCATAAATTGGAGGTGTTTTTGGAAATTTATTAGTGGTCATTTAGTTCAGAAATTGGAGGTGTTTTTGTAATTGCAATATTGTATTTTTAGTGATATACAGTGATTGATTTTTGTTATGTTTGTTTTGTCATGAATTGATCATTGATCATTGATTTTTGAATTTTGCAGTTGTGTAGGTTGGTCATGCTGGAATTTTCAGCCACACAGAAGTATTCTCTTGCATCTAATTCAACTTACAATGTGGAAGAGGCTGGTGATCTGTAAGGCAGAAATGGAGGAATGTATAGATTTGATAATGGAAGAATTAGAGAGAGTTTGTAAGAGTTAGTGAAAAAGTTTGTGAACCAGCTTTTATGATATGTAAAACGATAGCATATTTGGCAAACATTATAAGATTGTGACTACTACTCTTATCGCCTAAACCCGTAGCATCGCGCGGACGTACTTTCTAGTATGATGTCTAGATATAAAGTTGAAATCAGTTTTAACCATAAAAACTGATGACTAGTAATACAGATACATCAATTCCAAAATGAAAATCGATGTTACTGAAATATACAGACATCGATTTTTTGTCGAAAACGATATGTTACTGAGTACCAGACATCAGTTCCAAAATGGAAATCGATGTTACTGAAATATACAGACATCGATTTTTTGTCGAAAACGATATGTTACTGAGTACCAGACATCAGTTCCAAAATGGGAACCGATGTCTGTAACAGTATCAGTCATCGGTTCTTAAATCAATAACGATGTTAAAATGTAAACTTGTGTTGTGTAATCTATATTTCTTTAAGTATCAAATACAATAAAATGTGGGTTTAACAATAGTAAAACATGTAAGTTTGTTATCATTTAAACCTATTTACATCGATTTATAATTAGGAACCGATGTCTACACGAATACTAGACATCGGTAAAAACCGATGACTGCATTTTCCGGATCTTTCTCATCACCCACAAAGACATCGGTTGGGTTTTTGTTTCTCATCGGTTTTTGGCCGATGTCTGGGGCCATAATTCTAGTAGTGTTGTTGTGTTATAATTATAGCATTCTTTGCTTGAATGCTCTGATTTGATTATTAGGAAGTTCCTTTTGCTTAGATTTGGTTAGTCGTTAGATCCTTCACTCTTGAGCCTCGCGTTAATACAAGATAATTATTTATGTATTCGAGACTAGAAGTTCCCGTATAGTGAAAGGTGGACTCTACACTTGTTCTTAGTTTTCCTCCTCACCTTGTGCTTTCACATCTTCGTGTGGAAGGAGATACGTACTTTCTTGCATCGTATTTCTCAAATACAATTTCAATCTACTTTTATTGATCATATATTTCCCTAAGGGAATTCAGCCGCGAATGCATTAGCAGATTTTGAAACTACTTCCTTGGGTTAATTTGGTTTGGTGGGATTTGGTTGCACCTATCATTTATAGTTTTGGTAACCAAAACCAAATGTGCATACTTAAGTTTCATTTTGTTGGTGCTCCCCCTCTCTATAATTTACTATTCTGTGTGAATATATACTCTTCGTTTCTTCAGTTTCATCACAAAAAAGTGAGATTTACAGTCATTATTCATTTACTTTTTTTTTCTTTTTTAACAGAAGAACTTTAATTATATTAAATCATAGACAATGATTATAATTGTTAAAATGGATATCATGAACATTAGCAGGAGCTAAAATTAACCGCAGATGGTTAACATGAAATCCTAATGCAGAACAAACTAACAGTTATTGAAATGGTTATTCGCTTACATAATTGAAGCTCACTTCTTGAAAATAGAAAATAGGCGCAACTACAAACTAAAGTATATCCTCATCCCAGAAAAACGAACTGCTGTGCTCATCAATGCACATAATTGTGGTGCTCACAATACAGTAGTCCAAATAAGACTTATTGAAGTAATGGAGAATTTTGTTCACCAATTTGCAAGGAATGAAAATTAATATAAGATCTAATGGAGAACTTGATTATCTCCCACTACAAAAAGTCCCAAAATAATCGATGGCAAGACAACATCAGTCTCCTTATTGAATATGCTAGCCAATACACAAGGCCTCCGGATAACAAGGAAGCCCCAACCCTTATCATTTCCACTTGGGTTCAATATCCAAAAACTTGAGAAGAAAGAATGGGGCCATAATTAGCTGCACTGTTTAGAAAAATACAGGTCACCTTCCAAGTTTCCAAGCCCAAGGTCCAAACTGAATGAAGACAATTGTCAACACAACAAGAAGTTGTTGACGAGGTTCAGTCAAACAATTGACCTATGTCCCCTGATAATGATGATGGCTAATCCACTAGAGAAGAAGAAGATTACAACTTGAAGAACATTTTACTCTTCCCATTCTAAATTAATTTCTCTCCTCACAACCCAAATTCTCAATAGAGAATTCTCAATTACACCCGATCTCTCAAAGCTTGCAACTCCCAAAGTTCTCTCTTAAATCTTTGAACGATCCAAACACCGTTCTCTATAAACTATGTCTCAACGACGCCTTCCAAAATGATCGAGTCTCTTTCAACCCACAACAGCACCTCACAAAATGAGTCTCTTCCAACCCACAATGCAAGAATCTCTAAACCCTCACATCTTCTCTAAAGATGTCTTCCAATCTCTAAACCATCACATCTTCTCTAAAGATGTCTTTCAATCTCTAAAAGCACATACCAAAACAATATTCTCAAATACCTACTTATAGGCTCATAATTAGTCAGACTCTCAATAAGATCTTCAATTCTAAATCTTCATTTCTAAGAAAAATCTCCAAGAACCCTAAATACACTTGAACAAGTTTTCCAATGCCAATCAACAAGGAATTAGTTTTGAACCGCAATCCTAACATGCAGCCAACTGACCTCTACACTCATTAACTTGGTCTATCAATCCCAAGTACTATGGGCACCCAGAGCCATGGAATCCAAAGGTCACCATAGGCATCTAGACTGTTTTGCAGCCGCTACTTCTCTCCGCCCAACTCCTTCGCCAAGATTCAAACTAGGTAACGGTTGCACCACCGCACTCTACAACAGCAAGAACCAGCTTCACATCACCAACCTCCAAGGCCAAGCATAACAAGAATACCCATCCCATATCCAAACACAACAACAGAGCCTAGCCTTATAAGCCTATTAAGAAATTCGGCCAGATCTTGGATCCCATAAAGGAACAAGATCCCACAAAGAGAAGAAAAACATTGGTCACTCACCTACAACGAGTTAGGTCTAACAACCACCAACAAGTTTAGGGGTCAAACCTGATCGATTTGTAAGAAAAAGGCTTAAATCCTCTAGCCCGAGTTATAGTATACTCTAGTATGTTTGACTAACAAGGCGATCGTTGAGAGGAAGCAAAGAAGGCTTCCATGATTGATAGAAGCTTGTGGTGGCTCTAAGGTTTCAAGAAGAGCCCTCGCTCATCCCTCCTTTGTTCAAGTCATACCTATTATTTGGTTTAGTTGTAATGTATAAAATGTTGATAGTACTACTAGTAGTATCAGTATATATAAACGATTAGTTATTATCAGCATTTATCTATTTTATTTATAAAGAGCTGAGAGTTTGTCATTCAAAACTAAATGAAAAAAATAGATATACGCAAGTGACCCAAATATAAGTAATTTATAAAAAAATCTAAAAACTAAATGGTTGAGATGTCAATATGTAACGAAAAAGCAGATCTCACAAGTATTCGTGATCAAAAAATGAATCCCTCACTAAAAAGACCCAAATATAACTTATATTTTTAAGATCCTCCAAAGTCATTATACATAATGAAATAGCAATTCGAGCAGATCATGAAAATAAAAGGTAGAGAGTCATTTCTGGTTATTCTCTCTCAAAAAAAACGAGAGAGAGAGAGAGAGAGAGAGTTGTTTTTCCAATGAGAATGAAATTGCTTATAGAATCTTGTAAGAAATATGCAGCGTCCCAATTGTATTGAACTTAATTGTTCTTAAAATTTAATTTATTGCAGCACTAACCTAGTAAAATGCACTATCATTACAAGCCTTCAGCATTCATTTCATAGTCAGCTAGTCCCATCAAGGAGTTTTCTGTCTCTACAGCTTCAACATCCAAGTTGGATGTTGGTACCTCTGGTTTGCAAGGTGTAGTTCTGGCCTTCTTTTTCGCAGCCTTGAATTTTTTCCATTCTGTTAAAGAAGGTTATATAATTAAACGAGAGTAACTTCAAAATCAACGTGAAATAATAAGCAGAGAATTAAGAGGATGTTGAAGGATGTCGACATAATGTGTGCCTCTACAAACTAGGGTTTAGAGTTGTAATAGGAAAAAGTTCTAGGTATTCAATTGTATTCGGATTCTTACCTTTTGTGTACCTTGTAACTCCCTATTTAAAGGGCTCCTATTATCAATGAAAATACACAATTACAATTCTCCTACAACACGTTATCAGCACGAGTTCTAACCCTAGCTGAAAAAAAAAGAAAAAAAAACCCTAAGCAGCCTCACTGCCGCAAAGCCTGCAGCCTCCTCTGCAAGCCTACTGAAGCCTTTGCCGCCCTAGCCTCCTGCCACGCCTCCTGCAGTCCACTACCGCAGCCCCTACTGCTTTTGCCGCAAGTCCCCGCAGCCTCCCTGCCCACCAGCCCACCTGCAGCCCCATGCCTGCTGCCCCCACAACCTCTGCGCAAACCCTGCTAGCCCCCGCTAGCTTCTGCCTTCCCCAACCAACGCAGCCACAACCCAGTCCACTCCAGCCGCACTCGGCCTCGCCTCCCTGTTGCCCAGCCGCACTCGGCCTAGCCTCCTTGCAGCCCAGCCTCTCCTGGCCTAGCCCGATCGATCACCATCCTGTCGCTACTTCGGCCTAGCGCCCTCTAGCCTCGACCCACAGCTGGTGCTGCCTCCAGAAAACCAGAAGGAAGAAAAGAAGAAAGGGAAAAAAAGTAGGCCTGGGCCGAAAGAGAAAAAAAAAAAGGAAAGGGGAAGCAGGCCTGGGCTGAGAAGAAAAAAAAAGAAAAAAAAAACGGGGAAGGGAGAAGGGCAGCCCACCAACTGCCAATTTCTAATCAGATTCCGACAATCCTAATTTAGCTACACGCCTGCATCAACACGCGCGTGCATAGAGAATCGTGAAGCAAAGCTTCAAATTACCAAATAAGTTTTTACGATTAAAGTTCCTGCATTTTTTGTCTTTTAAATTCCATTATTTGCTGCAGGTTTTGAAATATACGAATATAGGTTCGATTAATTGATAAGCGGAATTGTGGGAATTCACTCTTAACGAACTAAGAGCGTTCGTAATCAATGAACTAAAGTGTTTATAATAAACGAACTAAGAGCGTTCGTATGAACTAAGAGTGTTCATAATGCTTGGACTAAGTGCGTCTGTAAGCACCAAATTGTGACCATATTAAAACATCATTGTTTGGTCTAATCCAAAATATTCTTGGAAATCTATTTCTTGGTAGCATTAAGGCTCGGAAATCTTACATTAGTTGTCGTGGAAGTTTTTACTCCGAAACTAATCTATTCTCCTTCACCTTTGAATGTCGAATGCAAACGTGCAAAAACCCGACTTCACTAAACCAGATTCAAATGACATTTGTTATCACCGATGGGTGAATAATGTCAAGAATCACCTCACTACTAATGAGATTCTGTGAAGTAAAGCTCACAGAATATGAATTAATTGAGAAATCCTCTCAACCTTCCCCGTCTCAGCACTATTGGTTGCAAAGCAATATAGGCTTGTGTGCAATGCTAGATGGATTACGAGGTTTCATCAACTTATGTCATTTACTGAGTAAGTTGACAACATACTCGTGAAAAACCATAATTCAAAGGCCCGTTGGAACTAAGAGCGTTCACGAGGTGAATTATAACAGCGCACCGAAAGAAGGGCGCAAGGAGCGGAACCCTAGAAGTTAAGGGATAACAAAATGGACTTGTGGGTCCATACAAACCGCCCTACAAAGGAAGGAAAACCTCGAGATACGTAGACACGTGACAACATTGGCCAACGTGGGATCCATGGAGGATGTCCAAATGCACAAGGTGCATCTCATCAATTAATGGGTGAGGTAATGCTATAGATGTGGATCTTCAGAGCATTGGTTTAAGCACTAAAATGCGAGTGGAAAAACAAAAGCTGCATAATACAAGGTGTATAAAAGATATGAGAGAGCATGAGGCTCATCTCGCAGCCGAAGGAGATGATGGAGATGACAATGACGTCAATCTCATCATTACGGACTTCAAATCTAGCGAGGAAAACAACAATGTTGATGCTGCAGATTTTGATTAAATAGTCTTTCATTTTCCAAGAATTATGTAATGGCAATTGTGCCTTAATGAATAAATGACATTTGGTTTTAACTCTTTATCACTGGAATATGATGTTTAGGAAGGTAATTGAGATTAGTGGTACTTAAGAGAGCCTCGCTCCACCGACATCTCTCTCTACTTCCCTGGTCATATTTGATTGGAATTAGCAAAAGGATTGAGTGACTACAATTTGTCTACATTTCATTTTATTTGGATTAGATTTGATCAAGAAACTTTGATGCAACCATTGGCTATTAATAAAGTGTCGATTCCTTAATGTCTTGGACATACCTTAATTCGAACTTTATTTGAAAGATATAAGAGCAATGGTTTTCATGTGGAAACACACTGTGAGAATGGACAAGAGTTCCTTTGCATCACCTCTAATGACTACGGACATAAACGAGTATTAGAGAAACTTATGTGTCGCTCTAGTGGGTTGTATACAACCATTATTCGAGTAATTGAGTCCAATAACGTCATAAGAGATGATTTTTGGGACATCGACACATATAGGCTTTGGCATGACCAATTGGGACATCCAGGTCATGATACGATGATCCGTCTATTAAAGACTTCACACGGACATCCATTCTTTCGAGTGAAAAGAAGTGTGAATCAAAAGTTGATTCAAAGAGAAGAGTCATGCCATCACCCCCTACGGCAAGAGCTTGGCATTGACGCCAAGAATGGCCATGTGCCACCTCTCTCCACTTCTCAAGTCAATTGTGATTTCATGGCCCAACCAAAATCCTTATTGGTTTCTTCTAAGGCCCATCACTCATTTTCCAAAGCCTGCTCTTTAAGGATTGAGACCATCCTATGCAAATGACACATATGTTCTCAGAGAATCTAAAATGGATTATGTGGATCGACTCAACCAACTTGCGGACTGCTTAGATGTTTTATGTTGTTGGTTGATATGCGGACACGCTGGTCACGTGTCGCACTATCGTTCACTCGTAATGCTGCTTAAGATGAACTCCTAGTCCAAATCATATGGCTACGGGCTCACTACCCGGATCATCTCGTTCAGTCAAATCATATGGCTAGGGAGTTTACATCGAAAATTTTCGATAACTATTGCATATCATTAGGTATTGATATCAAGTATCATATTCCCATGTACACACTCAATTGGTCTCACGGAAAAGCCACCGTTAAATGACTACAATGGTAGTCCGGACATTGGTAATGCGCACCAATATTTCTGCTTGGGT
The DNA here is from genome assembly GCF_002994745.2 of Rosa chinensis. Classification (NCBI taxonomy): domain Eukaryota; kingdom Viridiplantae; phylum Streptophyta; class Magnoliopsida; order Rosales; family Rosaceae; genus Rosa; species Rosa chinensis. The sequence continues at coordinate 5,763,093 of NC_037091.1, forward strand.
TAGGCCATATCACATGCAGCTATGCTAATTCGTCTACGACTCCTAGCAGCTACTCAAATTTTATTTGCGTTACAGCTAGTGACTGGGTTCGAGTCTGATATCTCGTACTTATGCATATTTGAGTGTGCAGTTTATGTGCCAATTGCGCCGCCACAGCGCATCAACATGAGTCATTGCAACAAATATATATATTTGTGTTGGACATAAGTCTCCAACCATAAGTCCGCTATGTAGAACCCTTGATAGACGATCTCTTTCGCTAGATTTGCGAATTGTCACTTTGATGAGACAGCCTTCCCGTCGTTAGGGGGAGATTAGAACGTCAATGTTCTTAAGGAACAACAGGAATTGTCGTGGTTTGTCCCCACTATGTCTCATCTTGATCCCCTAAAAGTGACGAGATCACATATATCTGCTGCAAACATGCCTACAAGGATTGATGTCCCCATAAGAGGACATGGTGCCACCCAGAGAAGATGGGAACGGCTCCACCACCATAGATGGTGGTATGGTGACGCCACAAGGTGGCGTAATGGCATCATAGGCCATGGGTTCCGCTAGAGAGCGTAGGAGACTCATAGGTTCGATGGATTCTCACCCTAGGAAAAGAGCGAGTTTGGCACAACTTGATCCATTGATCATTAATACTCAAAATCCGTCTCATGAGAATATTCTGGATGGTGGTTATGTCCAAGGGACATCATTGGGGGACGCCTCAATGTTAGAACCAATTCTTGAGAATATAGAGATCTCTACCAATTACACTAGTGTACATGAGGACGTGGAATTATTGAGACCAATGACATCGAACCTTACTCCGTTGGCATTCGAAGGAATGCCAACATAGAGAAACTTGGCCTAAATGGAAAAATGCGATCCAGGTTGAATTGGATTCACTAATGAAGAGGAAGGATTTCGGGCCTGAGATGCCAACACCTCCTAACATAAAACCTGTTGACATTAATAGGTCTTCGTTAGATAGCGAGATGAGAAAAAGAGATGATAATCTCGCCTTATGGCGCAAGGCTTCTCACAAAAACGCCCTGGAATCGACTACGAGAAGATATATTCTCTCGTAATGGTTGTCATTGCACTCCACTACCTTGTCAGTTTGGTAGTTTCCAAATAACTGAACATGCAGCTTACGAATGTGGTTACTACGTATCTCTATGGGGATCTAGATACGGGATATAATGAAGGTTCCTGTGAACTTCATTTACCCAAGTCAAGTGGTTCTAGACCACGGAGCGCGTTTGCAATGAGGGTGAAACGCTCACTAAAGTGACTACTTGATTGGGAAGGGATATGATGAACTATGCCCCTGCGTTTTCATGACAAGTTCCGGATTTGCAGTTGTCACGGTTTATGTTGATAAACATGATTGTAACCCTTGAGAGTTAAGGAAAACCGCTGAACACCTGAAATCCGAGTTTGAGATGAAGGACCTTGGGAAAACACGATTTTTTCTAGATTTAGAACTTGTATACCGTGTCAACAAATGTCTTGCATTTTGATAAAGTCAAAGATGCACTCCCATGGTCGTCCATAGTCTTGACCCTAAGTAGGATCCGTTTCGTCCCAGGGATGATGACGAAAACATGTTAATAGCAAAAGTGCTTACCTGAGTACAATAGGCGCATTATTGTACTTGTCACAGTACAAGACCGGACACCTCAATTGTTATGAATTTGTTGGCTAGATATAGCCCCGGGCCAACGCAACGTCATTGGACTAATATAAAGACAATCTTTTGTTACTTAAAATGTACGATAGATATGGGCTTGTTCTATTCCTACAGAGAGAAAAGAATGACGGAAGAATGAGAAAGGATCTCATTAGCCCAAGTGGCGCCGTCCAAGAGGCCATGACCGGTAAAGCTGCCACCGCCATGGGTGGCTGACGTCATTCTCCTCCCTTACACCAAAACGATGGTGATGTTTGCTGATGTAGGGTATCTCTATGACCCTCACAAAGGTCGCTCCCAAACGGGTTATGTCTTTACCATGGGAAGCAGGGCGATATCTTGGAGGTCTACAAAGTAGACCCTTGTTGCTACTTCCTCAAATCATGCAGAGATTATCACTCTACATGAAGCCGTGCGAGAATGTATATGGCTAAGGTATGTAGTTAGACATGTTCGAGGAACTTGTGGTTTGAAGTCTACCACAGATGAACCTACATGCATTTATGAAGATAATACAGCTTGTATTGAGCAAAGGAAATTAGGTTTCATCAAGGGCGACAACACCAAGCATATATCGCCTAAGTTCTTTTACAACCAGCAACAACAAGCACTTCTAAAGATTGAAGTGAATCGAATCTGATCAGAGGATAATGTAGCGGACTTATTTACTAAGTCGTTACCTAAATCCACCTTCGAGAAACATGTGAGAAGCATCGAATTAAGAAAGTTATCCGAACTCCCATGATTGTAGCAATCAGGGGGAGATATGATGTCTACATGTTCGATCTCGAAGAGTGAAGGATATGTTGTGCTCTTTTTGTCCTTCGACCAGGGTTATTTTTGTCCCACAAGGTTTTTGTTACCTGGCAAGGTTTTTAGTGAGGCAACGATCCAAGCGTCATCACCAAGTTTGAGTGGCACAAGGGGGAGTGTTGAAAGATGTCGACATAATGTGTGCCTCTACAAACTAGGGTTTAGAGTTGTAATAGGAAAAGGTTCTAGGTATTCAATTGTATTCGGATTCTTACCTTTTGTGTACCTTGTAACTCCCTATTTAAAGGGCTCCTATTATCAATGAAAATACACAATTACAATTCTCCTACAACAGAGGAATAGTTTACCACTTCACAACAGCACCTCCTCTGCAGTGTCGTTCATCAGGTTACTCCAGGCCACGCAAAGAAACATCTGCACGTACGACTCCTCCTCTTCTTCAAAATCACCAGCAGCGCCTTCCGATGACATACTTGGGTATTCATCCTTTAATATATTTTTAGGGCTCTCATTAGCTGGCTCCTGAAGAGAACACATGTTGTGTATGTAGTGAACAAACAAACTAAAAATATTGTTATTGGTGTTTCTAACTTAACTGTGACTGTAGAATAGAAATCTGCATGATCCAACATTCTAACTCACCCAAAAATCTATTGATTTACGTTTGCTGTTGGCTTTCCTCATTTCTTTAGGGCTCACCTCATAAAGGATAAACCTCACAACTTCAGGAATTGATCTTGTCACAATTTTCGATTGAACATGTGTGAAATACTATATGAAACGGTTCAAGTATAACTTCAAAATTAGGGTCTATGAATCAATCTATCTTCGATCGATCAATTTCATCATACAAATCCTCCAAGATATTCATTAAATCAAATCTATGAAAAATTACCTTATCGAATTGTCGAACGCCATTCAGTCTTAATCTACACTCCATTTTGTTAGTGTAAATAAAGTAGCTTAGGCAGTAAGAACAATTAGTTAGAATGGTTGTTAGCTATTTTCCAAATAAGTGACAAGTGTCATATTTCTGTACGTTAGATTAGCTATATCTCTTACTATAAATATCTACACAGCTGTAATAAATTCATTACGTCCAAAAATCAATAACAGAAATCTGTTTGTTCTCTCTACTCTTCATTTTCTTCATGCTTGCTTTCATGGTATCAAGAGCTCAGGTCGATCGGTGATCTCATGCACAAAGCTCAGTCATCCTCTCTAGCAGCTCAGTTCTTCGTTCTTGAAGCTTTTCCAGTGTTGATTTCTACTTCATCTCTGCAAATCATACAAGATAAGTAAAGTTGTTCATCAAATTTTTCAGATCTAGCATTACAAATTCGTTGAGATTTGTTGTTAATATCATCATCGAAGACTTGGATTTACATATAGAGCAATTGTAGAGGAAAAAGTTGTTGATTCATACTCAGAAACCCTAGTTTTTTTTTTGGAAAATTGAAGAATTAGCTCAAGCTTAGTTACTGTTAGTCTCATTCTTCATTCTTGCCTCAGATTACTTTGATAGTACTACAAGATTCAGTTTCTTGAAGAATTTTCAACTCAACTCAGAATTTATTGTGAATTTTCCTGCAAATTTACTCATACTCTCTAGATCTACTCATGGCTTCCACTACTATTACTCAGACCACAGTTTACCTACCAAATATTCTTCTTGATGAGTCTAATTACCCTACCTGGTTGTTTAGACTTGAATCATTCTTGAAAGGTCAGAATCTGTATGGATTTGTTGATGGTACTACACCTTGTCCTGCTCAGTATGTCACATCCTCTAATGGCTCTAATAGATCTGTATCAAGTGAATATGTAGCTTGGAAAACTCAGGATCAAAGCATTGTAAATATGATTGGTCAAACCTTGAGTCCTATTGCCATGTCCTGTGCTGTTGGTAGTCGCTCTGCTCAAGAAATGTGGACAAACCTCAAGAATAAGTTTGCAGCTCCAAATAGGCAGAATATCTTACAACTCAAGTCTAATCTACAGAATCTAAAGAAAGGACATGATAGTATTGAGACTTACCTTGACAAGATTAAGGCAGCTAGAGATGCTTTGGAAACAGTTGGTGTGTTTCTAGATGATGAAGATATAGTTGTTACTGTATTGAGGGGGCTTCCATCTGAGTATGCTGCAATCAAAACAATCATAAGAGCTCAGTTTGTTAGCTGTTCTGTGGGAGAATTAAAGACTTTACTCAAAGCTGCGAAAATTGACATAGAAAATGAATCATCTGCTATTTTATCAACTCCTCTCTCTGCAATGATGGCTACTGTCAACTCGTCTGCATCAAAACAATCTCAAGCTAGCTCTTCTGCTAGCACTAGCTTTTCTGTTACTCCAGCTGCATCCTCCAGTACACCATCTCCTGCTATTCCTGCTGGTTTTACACCTGTCTCATCTCAGACACCATACATTCCAATTCCAGCTATGCCATATGGCTTCAACTCGTTCAATCCCTTTAATACTTTTGATCCAAACATCAACATGGGAGGCTTTTATGCTGGCAAAGGCTTACCAAGGTTTAATACTGGCAGAAACAACTTTGGACCAAGGGGGAATGCAGGAAACATTGGTCTCATCAATGGTTTCAACCCCAATGCTGGAAATAATGCTGGACCACCCCTCAATCTGGGATTCAACAACTACATAAACAATGCTGGTGGAATTTCATGTCAACTAGGTGGCAGAAATGGGCATGGAGCTAGAACTTGCAGGTCACTATCAAATATTTTGCCAACTCTAATAAACCAGCAACAAAATGTCAATGGTGGCTGCAAGTGTGTGGCAGATTCAATCACACAACTGAGAGGTGTTATCACATCATTGGATTTCCAAATCAACAAGCAGCTGCTTTTCCCAATCAACAACAGCAACAGGCTCAACCAGCTCAGTTTCAAACTAATGGAGGCAATGGCATGTTGGCTGGTAATGCAATGAATGCAATGATGGCAGCAGCTACTCAAGCACCTCAGTACTGGTTGGCTGATACAGGTGCTACTAACCACATGACCAATAAAGTCCAACTGCTCAACAACATTGCTCCATACCCACATGCTGACACTGTTCAAGTTGGTAATGGTAAACAAATGAATATTTCTCATATTGGTAATGCTATGCTGGAATTTTTAAAGTTACAAAATGTGTTACTCATACCTGAGCTAGCTGCTCATCTTTTGTCAATTTATCAATTATGTAAAGACAATAATTGCTCAATCTGGTTTGATGAATTCATGTATGTGATTCAGGACAAGGTGCTGGGCAAGATACTGTACAAAGGACCGAGTAAGCAAGGGTTGTATCCCATTCCTTTTGATCTGCCATCACTCAAAACTTCTACTGTTCCTGGTAATGTTTCAACCACTACTATTGTTTCTGGTAATGCTTCAGCTACTGCATTTCTGGGAAAGTGTATCAAACGGTCCATTTGGCATCAAAGGTTTGGGCATCCAGCTGCTGATATAGTAAATAAAATGTTGAATAAGTGTAATATTCCCTCCAAAACTGAGTCAGGGACCTCAATGTGTGAAGGGTGTCTTTTAGGCAAGTTTAAGAAATTACCTTTTTCAGAGTCACAAAGCAGAAGTGTAGCTCCTTGTGAACTTGTTCATTCAGATGTATGGGGGCCTTCTCCTTGTTTGTCAATTGATGGATATAGGTATTTTGTACTCTTTATTGATGATTGTACAAGGTATACTTGGATGTTTCCAATGAAGCATAAGAATGAAGTGTTTTCTTACTTTCAATCCTTCTGTGCCTTTGTGGATACTCAGTTCTCTCTGCATATTAAAACATTCAGATCAGAAGGTGGAGGTGAGTATGTTAACAATGCCTTCAAAAAGTTTCTCAATCAAAAAGGAATAAATCATCAGCTCTCATGTCCTTATACCCCTGAACAAAATGGGATCTCAGAAAGGAAGAATAGACATTTGAGAGAAACTGTTGTCACTTTATTGCAAACTGCATCACTTCCAAACCAATTTTGGTACCATGCATGTGCTCTAAGTGCATACCTCATCAATCGGATGCCAACACCAGTGCTTCACATGCAATCTCCCTTTGAGAAATTATATAAATCTCAGCCCTCTCTTGACATACTCAGAGTATTTGGATGTGCATGCTATCCTCTACTTACTGCCAGATCAGATAAATTGCAACCAAAAACAGTCAAATGCATTTTTCTGGGTTTTGCATCAGGATAAAAAGGGTACATTTGCTATAATATGCATACCAGAAAGTATATAATCTCTCGACATGTACTGTTTGATGAAGAGACTTTTCCATATGCTACAGTCCATAGGCCTCTTCAGTCTACTTCCATGATCACTCACTCAGATTCAAGTACACCTCACACACCTTGCTTTACTCAAACTCAGTCCATCACACAGTATCAGATGCCTGCACCTGTCACACCTACATCAGTCAATCCAGGTCAGTCCTCTATTCCTCAAACTCAGAATATTAATATTCTTAATTTACAAACTGAGTCACATATCCAAGATCAACATCAACATCACAATGCCTCAACTGCTACTTCCACTAGTGATACACAGTCTCATTCACCTGCCACACATACATAAGCCAATCCAACTCAAGTTCCTGCCTTTAGTCCAACTTCCAATACATGTGTTCACTTTGATGAAGATGATGGTTCACTAGCTATTACTACCCAACCTGGTGCAGGCAGCATATCAGTTGTGCTAGAGCGTAGTCCCTCTAGATCTCAATCTCAAGTTTCAGAGGCTAATGTTTTACATCCAATAGTAGGCCTAACTAATCCTCTTCACAATGATCACCATATGCTCACAAGGGGGAAAAGAGGCATCTCCAAGAAAAAATGTTTTCTGTCTATCATGTCTTCTGATTCTACATATTATGCAGATGCATCTCAGACTGAACCCATCAGCTATAAAGTAGCCCTGACCGTACCCCAATGGAAGCAAGCCATGCAGGAAGAGTTTGATGCACTGCAACAACAACAAACTTGGACTCTTGTGCCCTTACCTCCTCATAGAAACTTAGTATCATGCAAATGGATTTTCAAACTAAAGAGAAATGTTGATGGATCTATATCTAGGCACAAGGCCAGGTTAGTTGCAAGGGGGTTTAGTCAAGAATATGGTGTCGACTATGAAGAAACTTTTTCTCCAGTGGTTAGACATACAACTGTTAGCCTACTTCTCAATTTGGCTGCTCATCATGGTTGGAGGTTACATCAAATGGATGTTAAAAATGCATTTTTACATGGCCAACTTAATGAACAAGTGTATATGTCTCAGCCTGGTGGTTTTGAAAGTTCTGAATTTCCTTCACATGTTTGCAAATTACAGAAATCACTCTATGGATTAAAGCAAGCACTAAGGGCATGGAATGAGAGGTTTACTGCTTTCTTGCCATCCATTGGATTCAAATCATCCCATGCTGGTCCATCCTTGTTCATTAAAACATCACCTCTCTCAAAGGTTTATCTCTTACTTTATGTTGACGATATTATAATTACTGGAGACAATGAACAATTAATCTCAGAGGTCAAAGCAGCTCTACAACAATAATTTGATATGAAAGACTTGGGGGATTTGCACTTCTTTCTTGGTTTAGAAATTCAATATGTTGCAGAGGGTCTCTTTCTTTCTCAACATAAATATGCTAAAGACTTGTTACACAAGGCAGGAATGGATGCATGTCATTCTCATCTTACACCCTGCCAAACTGGAGTCAAATTGCTCAAAGATGCTGGTACACCTTTATCTTCTAGTGATATTCCTCATTTCAGAAGTTTAGTTGGTTGCTTGCAATACTTGACCTTTACACGACCTGACATTACATATAGTGTCAATACTGTGTGTCAATTCTTACACAATCCTACAGATGTTCATCTCAATGCTGCTAAACGTATACTTAGATATGTCAAAGGTACTATGAATCATGGCATTTTGTTCAGAAAACAATCATCGACTGTGCCTATATGTCTACAAGCCTACTATGATGTTGATTGGGCAGGGGATCCAAACACTACTAAAAAGAATTGCTTTTGCGACGCCTATTTTGCGACGGCAAATTGAGCTTTTGCGACGGAAAAAACTTTTCCCGACGGAAAATTGAGCCTTTTGCGACGGAAATATTGGCGTTGCAATAGGTGGCGTCACAAAATCCATTTGCGACGGTAAAATGACGTTGCAAAAAATATTTGCGACGGAAAACTCTTGTCGTCGCAATGGCTAAACTATTTACGACGGGTAATTTGCCGTCGCAAATAGATATTTCGTTTTTTTTTTTTAAAGGGTGAATTGCACACCCAAAAAAAAAAAATTGCACACCAAAGCAAGTACCATGTTCCACAAATATTATAAATTGACAAATATCAAAATACAATATCTATCATTCTTACACCAACCAAAAATCACAAATCCAAAAAAAAAAAAAAACAAAGACTAGTCAAGGCAACCCCAACACTGTAACGCCTTCATTTGCTAGCTTCCTCAATAGTTTCAGGTCAGAGATTGCAAGGAACACAACACTGCAGGACCTTCATTAGCTAGCATCCTCAACAGTTTCAGGTCAGAAATTGGAAAGAACACAAATCTGCATAACAAAGAACAATCTATCAGACTCTTACAGGAATGGTAAGAGATCATTTACTTCAAGCAATAGTGAAGAAAATGAGCTTGCAAACCATTACAGAAAACATGATTAAGCACAACACAAAAAACACAAGAAACCTAATGTTAATATAGGAAGTTGGAACCATGCCTTCTTCGCTTTCAGTTTTAGTTTCAATGTCAACCTTGTCTGCACTAAAATCATAGACCTTAGGCTTTATATTTAATTTACCATAGAATAACAGATGCAAGCAATTGTGACGAATAGTAAAAGCCTACCTACATCCATCATAATCACTTGTATGCAGCAGAGAGATAACAATATGAATATTACTAGAGTAGAGCTCTAGCCGTATAGATAACTTTCAGACCACAAATAGATAGCAATCAGTTGTAAGTGATTTTCCAAAATTAAAGAACAACATTCTAGAAAAAATGCAAGAACCTGCAGAAGAGTTTCTTTATAGGTATCCTCAGAGATATACTTGCCATCAACAATCCCCATTCAGTATTGATTCCAACACTCGTTACCTGCGTACAGATAGACAAAAGGTTTAATAGGGTAATATTAGATTATATATAGAAAATAAAGGTATCAACGGTTGACAACACTTTATCCTGTCATTTATGAGAGAAGTTGAAGTTCAATCTGGTGACATTTCATTCAAAATTTCATACATTCATATAGACCAACTTTACCTTTAAGAAGGGAAAAATATATGAAACAGTTTCTTCTACCCTTTACTGTTTGTGCACAAAATATATTTATTATGAAGCTGCCTTTCCATGCAAGCTCTGCACATACATTGTCAATTACTATTGTTAACAGCAGATGTCATCCTATAACCGGACTCTAAGAGACCCTTTTAACTGTTAACAACAGAGAACAATTCCTGACTTCGCATTGAATTTGTGAAACCCACCGATCAAACAACAACGATAATTATAGAGTGACCTTAACAATATGCTATACGATTTTAAGCCAAGCTAGCCTTTTTTTTTTTTTACACACATCACCATAAAAACAAAAACAAAAAATTGGAGGACCACAATTGTCAAAGCTTTAGTCACATATTACCTATATAGTTTGCATGTCATAGACAGGAAAACAATTACAGAAATTAAGATTGTCTGCATTATGTGTCATGTTCATGACATTCAAACTATAACTAAAGATAAACTTGTTTGATTTACCCCCTAGCGATAAGCACAGGCAATTACAGAGTAGAACATACAGGTTTTTATCCAAAACACAGAAGTTTGCAGTTATAATCTACCACGGTAAAACGGATGGCCAACAACCTAAAGGTGCTAAAGTTCAACGAGCTAATGAAAGAGGATGTTATGGAAGGGTGTTTTCTATACCTTATCCTAGAAAGCTTGATGCCATAGAGCCATAGACACTTAAAGATAAGTATCAAAAATCTAAATCTCTCAGACTAAGTTAGTTATCTCCCATTCTGTTGACAATGAGGGTAAGTATATATACCCTGGACACATGAATCAATTCAAGAGAATCAAGAATCTTTCACAAAAAGATGCTAGAAAACCTGAAAACACTCAGCTAGATGGCCATGGAAGTAGAAACATCATCACTTGCTGGAAGCTTGAGGCCTCGACCTCAAATATTGAGTCATGGTTCGTGACGAAGGAAAGGGAACCACTCTGCACATTCCGTCAGACAGGAAAAAGTTCTAAGATTAGCAGTCTGGTTGCCAACCAGCCACTGTTAGTGATTATTGGATGTCATGCGTAGTATAAATAGTGTGAAACTATGATGTAGTAGGTTAGCATGTATGAAGGTCGTTCAAAACAATTCAATCCAGAAAAGTAACTTCTTAAGACTAAAATTGAAAGATGATAATTGAAATTTACAGAAACCAACCTCAAGAATCTGGCGCCACTCTCTTCCCGAAAGCTGCAGAGTAGAAAAGATGAACAAAATGCATCAGATAACCACCTATATTTATCAGGTGCAGAGCAGAAAACATAAATGCATTATGTGCATTATATTTTGTGCACAAACAGTAAAGGGTAGAAGAAACTGTTTCTTCATGCAATACTTGTTTATATGAATGTATATGAATGGACTGTACCCTTTACTGTTTGTACACAAATTTCATACATTCATACTTGTTTTCCAAGAAGGCACACATATAAATGGACTGTACCTTTCTCTATCCAAGCAATGAAATTTCTACTCGTGCAGGAAATGAAAAGCAGAAATTAGCAAGAAACATAAGAATACAAAAATGTGTGTTGGGAGAGAGGACTGAGTGAAACAAAAGAAAGCTCCTACAAAACCATCACTGGAAAAAGTAACAAACAGAAAGAATTACTATACCTACGCATCTATATTCGCAACTGAAACAACTGTGTAACATGTCAAGATCTTAATTTTTAGCCTTAAAAGATGCTTCTAAGTTTTAAAAAGAAACTTCAGAACCATGACCTGTGGTGTATTAAAATGTAACCCAATTGATAAAGAAGCAAGTGCAAAATGAACCGGAGCGAAAGAGGAGTTAAGGGAGGGGGAAAGATCTCATCGACCTTTGGCTAGAAAACCCAGAAAGAAAACCAAATCAAAATTAGATCTTGAGCCCTAAACAGACCCAAACGAAATCTACCCAAATCAAATCAAATTCGCAAAATACCAAATTAAATGAAAGATCAACACAATCGATCAGCATATGAGAGACAACTGGCGATAAAAAATTGCATAATCGGTCGGGTACAACAGAACTTCATATTAAAAGAAATCTAGGGGTTTTTAGAGTTTCGAAAAAATCACCTTATTCTCTCTGACGATTCTTTCGGACCTCGACTATGTCTTGTTCAAGGCGCTACGAAGCTTGGGCAAGAGAGATAGAGAGAGAGAGAGCGCTTGGCATGGGCAAGCTTGGGTGAGAAGAGAGACAGAGAGAGAGTTTGGGCGTGATAGCGATAGAGATAGAGAGCAAGAGCGCTTGGCATGGGCGAGCTTGGGCAAGAAGAGAGACAGAGAGAGTTTGGGCGTGATAGAGATAGAGCATTGGGTGAGAGAGGTTATTTAGGGCTGCAGATCGGGATGTTAGTGAGGGAAATAGAAACAAGTTTTGCGACGGCAAGAGGAAAAAGCGTAGCAATTCATTATAAAGTTACTACGGCAAAAAATTTCCGTCGCAAATGATAAGACTTAATCGCGACGGAATATTTTCCGTAGCAATAAGGTCTCAATTGCGACGGCAACCGTTGCCGAAGTAAAAAAGCGAAGCAATTGCAATTTTTTTTAGTAGTGAAATGATAGAAAATCCACAACTAGATTTGTTATTCTTCTTAATAATTCTCTAGTTTCATGGTGCAGTAAGAAACAAACTGCTGTCTCCAGGTCTTCTACTGAGGCCGAGTATCGAAGCATGGCTGACACAACATCAAAATTATAATGGCTCAAACACATACTTACTGATTTACAAATTCCTCTTTCTCAAGTACCTACATTGCATTGTGACAATATATCTGCCTTAGCACTAGCTTCTAATCGAGTACATCATTCCAAGATGAAACACGTTGAAGTTGATATTCACTTTACTAGAGATAAAGTCAAGGAGGGTTCTATCACACTTCAGTTTGTCTCCACTCAAGAACAACCTGCAGATCTTTTCACTAAAGGCCTCTACTCTCCTCAACATTCATACTTGTGCAGTAGCTTGATGGTTGTTTCACCACCCATCCAGCTGAAGGGGGGTGTTAGTGTAAATAAAGTAGCTTAGGCAGTAAGAACAGTTAGTTAGACTGGTTGTTAGCTATTTTCCAGATAAGTGACAAGTGTCATATTTCTGTACGTTAGATTAGCTATATCTCTTACTATAAATATCTACACAGCTGTAATAAATTTATTACGTCCAAAAATCAATAACAGAAATCTGTTTGTTCTCTCTACTCTTCATTTTCTTCATGCTTGCTTTCACATTTTCCATCCATGGAGTTTGTCAAAGAAACTATATTTTTTCCTACCTTGAGCAGTAATTTCCCTGAGCACTTCATCATTAGGCACAAACTGTATGCGTCCATCCAACACACACAACATGAGATCCATATTCAAACAATTATCTTGATCATTGTTCATAAGTGAAGCGCTATATATCTTGTCAATGACCAAACAAAACAAAAAATCCTATACCTCATTTATTGTGTCATCGTCAACTTTGAAATCATCAGGCATTTGAAAGGACACATTGGAAATATGGGCCATTAGTTTGGTGGCTGACCAGCCTGGCCTGGTAGTGAAGGTCTATTCCTGTAAATTGAAAAGCAAAGCAGATTAGTTATGGGTTCAGTAAGGGTCATCATTTGGTCCTTGGGCCCTAAGCCCAGCCAAAGTCAGGCCTGACTCTTGCATTAGGGTGGGCCGACCCGACCCTTTCTCAAATAGGGTAGAGTATGGGCTATGCAAATAAAGCCCCACGTAGCCCGGCCCAAATCGAGTCCTAATGATTTTATATTTTTCTATTTTTTAATATATATTTCTCTTTGCAATTCCGTAAGTTTTATTTTCTTTGTTAAACAATAATTTATTTTGAGAGATTTGGAGAGAGTTAATTGAATATAACTACCTTAACTAGTATCTATAATTTTTTTTAAAAAAAAACCCTTAGCCCGCCCCACTCTTACATATGTCAGTGAGAATAGAATTTATGACCTTTACAATGTTGGAATTATAACTTACCAACAGGTCACAGCTCACCGGCTAACTAGTATCTATAAATGTTATTAAGTTTATTTCAAATATATATATATATATATTAAAGTGAAAAATATACAAACAGTACTCGAACTAAGGCCCATTCTAAACTTTCATACCTGACTATCCAAAACTATCACATTGGTACACAGAGTTTCTAACTCGACCCAACATTCATACATATAATCCATGATGGCGTTTACTAGCTAACCATGTGGCATATTTTGAAGGGTAATATGGTCCAATTTTTTTTTTTTTTACTTAAAAACAATTATGAGACCTTTTTTTTTTTACACCAACAACACCTTTCCATTGTTAACACAAAGAAAACTTCACAAAAAAAAAAAAAAATATCATTGTTTGGTTTCACCGAGTTGAGTTGAGTTCTTGTCTCTCAAATTGATCAAGTTCTTGTTTATGAAGGTAGTTTAAGATGAAATTTAACGTCTTAAACTATAGATAAGCAGGAGATGATGAGGGCAGAGGAGAGGGGGTGTTCTGTTGTGAGGGTGATGAGTAAGGGGGATGAGGTGGAGTACTGATGAGAGGTTTCAGATCTAAGGGAGGTTGACTAGGGATGAAAGGTTAGAAACATAGGGGCTGGGGAAGGAAGTAGAGAGGAAAAGGAGGCTAGTCATATCAATGAGTGATATATTGGCATTTGGTTCGGAATTTAAGCTCACGATTTGAGAAGAAAGGGAGACTTACCAGTTGAAGTTGACAATTGAGTTCATACCATGAAAAAGAGGAGAGAGACGGAGAGGATTGTTAGCAGTGGAGTAATTTTCAAGGTCAGGGACAGAACATAGGCTCAAATCCATTTTCCAATCACAAGTTAACAAACCCAAATGAAGGAGACGATGGGAAGAAGAAGAGATCTGCAAAAGATAAGGTATGGGTAACGAAATGACCCAAATACCCATCCAAATTTAGCACGTGGATTGTTAGTTAACACCATCATGGATGGCGTGTATGAATGTTGGGTCGAGCTTCAAACTTCAAGTACCAAAGTTGTAGTTTTGCATGGTTAGGTACTAATGTTTAGAATGGGCTTAAGTTCGGGTGCTGTTTGTATATTTTTCTCTATATTAAATAGGAAAAAAAAAAGTATTTCATTTTGTTAAACAAAGTAAGACCATATTCGGCCCTATTCAGAAGGCTGGCTCGGCCCTAATAGATGGGTAAGGGTTATCATATTTAAGTCTTGATCTAGCCTAATCCGGCCCTAAATTTTGTTGACTTTGACTAGGCCCGACCGATAATGACACCTAGGTTCAAGTACTTAGCCATTCAAGGAATGGCTAGGTTATTTTTGAACAAAACTAAATAAAAACCATCATCTAGTTCATACCTTTCTTTTCGCTAGAGAATCAAGTTCTGCCTGGATCGCATCTTTCCATTTTGGCCAATCAGCTCTACGTTGACATTCATCAACGGAGCGTGGTTCGATGTCATCGGTCTCAATAATCTCACCCGCCACTGAATACGCGAATACATCATCAATGATGATGGAGTTTCTTTCCCACGTCCCATGTACACTAGTGTAATTTACAAAGATCTCTATGTTCTCATGGATAGGTTCTGACATTGAGGCGTCCCCCAATGATGTCTCTTGGACATAACCGTAATCCGGAACATTCTCATGGGACGGATTATGAATATCGATGATCAAAGGATTTGTCTGTGCCTTATTCGCTTTCTTTCTAGGGCGAGTATCCTTCGAACCAATTGGTCTACCGCGCTTCCTTGCGGGACCTGCGGCCATAGATGCCACATCATTGCCATGTTGGGCAATGGCGCCATCCCCTAATGTCACCGGAGTGGCGTGATGTCCAGTATTTGGGACATCGATCCTTGCAGGCACGTTTGCAGTAGGTATGTGTGATCTCTTCACTTTGGCAATAAAACGCATGCATCAGGCAGAGTGTCTGCTACGTTCTGGAGATCGATTATTCTTCGTACTTCAAGTTCGGACTGTGCGGTACAGGGATCGAGATGAGACATAGTGGGGACAGACCACGACAATTCCTGTCGTTCCTGTTGAACATCTGTGTTCTTATCTCCCCTTAACGATGGGAAGACTGTCTCATCAAAGTGACAATCCGCAAATCTAGCGGTAAAGAGATCGCCTGTCAAGGGTTCAAGATAGTGGACAATAGTTGGAGATTCAAAGCCAACATAGATGCCCATTCGTCGTTGTGGACCCATCTTAGTACGCTGTGGCGGCGTAATAGGCACATAGATGGCACACCCAAAAATGCGTAAATACGAGATATCAGGCTCGTACCCAGTCACTAGCTGTAACGCAGAGTAAGATTGGATTGCAGTGGGTCGTAGACGAATGAGTGTCGCTGCATGCAATATTGTATATCCCCAAGCAGAAACAGAGAGATTGGTGAGCATAACCAATGTCCACGCTATCATTTGCAGTCATTTGATAGCGGCTTCTGCGAGACCATTTTGGGTATGAACATGGGGAACTGGATGCTCTACATCAATCCCTAGTGACATGCAATAGTCATCGAACGTTTTCGATGTAAACTCCCCAGCATTATCAAGTCGAATGGACTTAATAGGGTGGTCAGGGTAGTGAACCCGTAGACGGATAATCTGGGCGAGGAGTTTAGCATAAGCAGCATTTCGAGTGGACAATAGCGCGACATGTGACCAGCGTGTCGACGCATCAACCAATACCATAAAGTATTTAAAAGGTCCGCATGATGGTTGAATTGGTCCACAGATATCCCCTTGGATTCTCTGTAAGAACGGAATGAGTATTTTTGGATCCTTTGTGTAGGACGGTCTCGATCCTAATTTCCCGAAGGAACAGGCTTTACAAAATGAGCGAGGGGCCTTAGAAGCAACCAATGAGGATTTTGGTTGGGCCTGAGCGTCTGTAGCGCTATTAGAAGCAAAGTGTGTGACTACATCTCCCATTATGGCGTTAGAGCCATGGAAATTGGTTTGTGTGGCGTCATGGCCACCAGGAAGAGCAACCATGGCATCATGCGCATGGTTTGCGCCATTTATGGAGTCATCACTAGGGACAGGGGCGGCCTTTCGGAGGCCCAAGACAGCAGCAGCGCCAGAAGCTGCAATTTTCGCGGTCTTGCTAAGTCCTGAAATCAATTTTTGATTCTTACTTCTTCTCACTCTGAAAAAGGGATGCCCATGTGAAGTCTTAAGTATATGGAGCATCATATCACGACCAGGATGTCCTAGTCGGTCATGCCAAAGCCAATATGTGTCAGAATCCAAGAGATCTTCTCTTATGACATTATTGGATTCAATTGTTCGAATTGTAGTGACATAAAGTCCACTAGATTGACACATAAGCTTCTCTAAGATGCGCTTTCGTCCGCAATCATTAGAGGTAATGCAAAGGAATTCTATTTCGTTCTTACTATGCGTTTCTGCTTGGAATCCGTTGGCTCTAATATCTTTAAAGCTTAATAAGGTTCGATTTGCCTTAGGAGCGTAGAGAGCTTCAGTGACTTTATTCAAGGTGCGCGCCATTGGGCAAAAGGAATTGGGCCATTCCATGTCCTTGAACTAAACTTGATGGCCCAGCCATCGTAGTCACAGATGAATATATAGGCAACATCTCTAAAAATAATTGCCTATGTCGTAGAATGGTGTGCGTAGTCGCACTATCCGCAAGACATTGAAGTCCATCCATTCCTAAAAGAAAAGCTCATAATTAAAAAGGAGTCATAAAGAAAAGAACTCAACTTTTATTAATAAGCCAAACGGAATTACATCATCGTTTCTCTTAACCAAAGAAAATCTAATCCAATAAACTAGTTAATGCAAAACAATGGTAGTCGTCTAACTTCTTTCGGTAATTCCAATGTAAATGTGACCAGGTGAGTAGAGAGATGTCGGTGGAGCAAAGCTCGCTTAAGTACCACTTATCTCAAAACCTTTCTGGACATCACTTTTACATTGAGTATGCCTACTTTGAAGAAAGACTAATATCATTGGCATCTACTATAAAAGTAATATGGCAATTGCCTACATCTCTTGGAAAATAAAAAGACTTAATCAAAATAGCCAGTTTCTGGGTCTTGATCCTTGTAGTCTTCCACCCGTAGATCGAGATCTCCATCTTGATCTTCTTGTTCCATGTAATTTGCCTCCCTTGCTTCACGATACATCTTGTATGCGTTGGCAACGTTCTGGGATGCAGTACACTTCCTTGCCCAATGTCTACTTGATCCACATCGAAGACAAACATCTTTATGGTCAGGCTCCCTTGATTGAGATGCTTTTGGTGCATGTGTTGGACGACTATTATTCTTGGTGGCGTCTCCACCATAGCCGGAGGCTCCGCCTCTCTCTCTCTTCACACGTTGACCTCCATGGTTCCGTGCACACCTTTCTTGGCGATTTCCTTCCTCTTTAGGGCGAGAATATGGACCAGAGCGTCCAGAATTGTCCCTACTCTTAGGGTTTCACTCCTTGCGTCCTCCCTTGGGGGCACGACTATAGTTAGACTCCGGAATAGACTTAGTTCCCACGGGTCTAGCATTATATTTCTTCACAAGTATGTTGTCGTGCTTTTCAGCTATGTTCATGGCGCCAATAAGCTCATGAAACCTCGTGATACGTCCTGCTTTCACATCAATCCGATAATTCTTTGAAATCATCAGGGCAGAGACGGGGAAGGTAGAGAGAGTCTTCTCGATCAACATCGTATCAGTTATGGTTTGGCCACAAAACTCCATCAGAGACTTGATACGAAGAGCTTCCGAGTTATAATCAAGCACAGACTTGAAATCACAGAAGCGGAGGCTATGCCATCGTACTTCTAAATCAGGAAGCAAGGAGTCACGAACGTTGCCAAATTGCTGCTCAAGTTCAACCCATAGCTTTCTTGGGTCTTCCTCATTGAGGTATTCACTTTGGAGCGCGTCATTCATGTGCCTTGTCATGAGAATGATGGCTTTAGCTTGATTTGCTTCAAAAGCAGTAGCTTGCTCAATGGAGAGCACGTTCTGACTAGGCTCTTGGATGGCTTCCAGAAGTCCATCAGCCTTAAGATGTTGGCGCACATCTCGGACCCACCTATGGTATCCTGCGCCAGTTGTCTCTAGTGGAACAAAGTTCAGCTTGTTCAGGTAACTCATCCTGAAAAACAACACAAGATTAGGGTTAGTTTCGGAGTGAAAAAGGCTACCACGAAAAACTATTAAATTTCTGAGCGTAGTCGCTTCCAAGAAATTAGGGATTTTTCTGAGCGTAGTCGCTTCCAAGAAAATCCGATTCCAAGAGGGGTTTTGGATTAGATCGAAATAATGATGTATGTGGTCGATCGTTTTCTTCTCAACAAACTCTAAGTTTGGAGGACTCTACAAGCTCCAAGCTTGGAATGAGCACGAACCCCCACAGTTCGGCTTTTGGTCTCCCCTATGAAGAAGAAAGGGGGGTAGAAGAAGGGATGTTGGAAGTCCCCGAGAAAAGAAGAAGAAATAAAAAAAAAAAACTTCAAAAACAGGAACTTTTAGAAAAAATTACCTTAAAAATTGGCCGGAAAAGTTGGCCGGAAAAATGTCGCCGGAAAAGTGGGCGGGAAAGTCGCCGGAAAAGTGTTGACCGGCGTTGACTGGCCGTTGACCGAAGGGTTGACCGGCGTTGACTGGCCGTTGACCGGGGTGCTGACGTGGCAGTAGGCCTTGGCGGCTTGGGCTGATGCACGTGGGCTCGACTGTGGGCTGCAGCAGTTGGGCTTGGGCTGCATAGGATCTCTTCCTTTTTTCTTTTCTTTTTTCTCTTTTTGCCGGTTCAGGTCAGGTGGACTCCGGTGGCCGGTTCGGTTGAATTTTGACCGGTTCAGGTGGTGATTTTTCAGGTTCCGGATTCTGGGGACGAGGTGCAGCTACTGACAAAAGGTGGCAATGAAAGGTGGACAGGAAGATGGTGAACCACACAGGAGATCTTTGGATTTTCTTGGGAGGCCGGTTTGAACACTTCCGGTGGCCGGTTCAAGTTGATTCCGGCCGGTTTTGGGGGTGGTGCCGCCGGTTCTGGGTTCTTGGGATTGAGGGCTTCAAGGTAGGCGGCGGTGGTTTTTGATATTTGAAGGTTACGAATTTAGGGTTTCAGGGTTAGGGCTCGTGCTGATAACGTGTTTTAGGGAATCAAAAATTGAGAGAAATTTGCTGCGTATTCTCATTGATAATAAGGGCCTCTTTATATAAAGGATTACAATGCATAAAGTTAGAATCATACAAGGAAAGAGAATCTCTAGATTCTTCTAATTGAACCCTATTACCACTAGGTCAAGTAACCTAGAGTTTGGATTAAACACAAATAGAGATATCCTTAAACACATTTTTAATTGTTTCGTCTTATTTATATATGTTTCCACTGCTAATAAAGTAACAATTAACAATCAATGGTTAACAGTTAATAATCAGCCGCTCATTCTTGGTGATACAGTAACCAAAAAAAGGTTAATGCCATGTATACATTTTTTATGTATGACATATATTAAAAGTTAATATAAAGATAACTTAACTGAAACATTGTTTAACATCCTTTTTAATTAATCAAAACTAAGGTAAGATCATAGAGGCTGCTGCCTTCTACCCGACAACTTTTCTGATGAAAAACCTCAAAGCTTCAAGTAATGGGAACTAATTAAGAGGAACTTTAGTAGGCAAATTATTTTAACTTTTAGCTATATGGCTGCTAAATTAGATAGTGAGATGAAGCTCTCTGTTATTTTGTTAATTAAAAATATTCATTTTTCATTTTTCATTTTTTGGTATTATTTATAAATGTTTTCGCTACTAATAGTTTTGAGATTCTTGCTCAAGTACGTAGCAAGGCGAAAACATTGTTATAAAGGAACAAGAGATAGTTGGAGAGTGCATAGACACTGATAAAATAGATTATGTTTTTGTAGAAACTAGTGTTGAAATTAAGCTATGTTGAGGTGTTTAGGAAAATGCAAAACCCCTTGGGCATTGTACCTATACTCAGGCTGACATAAGTCCTATAAGTTCTTGGTTTGATAAAGATTAAGCAACTATAGAAGAGGAGAATCTTCTAATGCTCTCCCAAAGTCTTAAAAATAAAAAAGTTGAAGACCAAACAATGCCAAATGCAGTTTCGAGACCCTTACCCTACTTGCAATTGGACACCCATTGTGCATCTTGATTTTTTATTCAATTGGCTTAGCTTAATTTTATTTATCTTTTGTTTGCATTTTTTGGTTTTGTTGTTTCTAAGAGAATCTTTTTTATTCAAAAAATTATATAAATTCAAAACTAAGATAAGGACAAGTAATGAAGAGGTATGTTAAAAATGGCCGGCCAAGCTAAAATAATTTTATTGGCTAAAAGGTTATCACCAGGTTCAGACTAGTCAAGTGGTAATCATTCTTAGCCATAAACTAAAGGACAATTCTTAGGTTCACCCCTTGGGTGAATGAGCATATTCACCATTTCTTGCGATTAATGCATAATAACTTTATAATTTTCTAATCCAACCATTCATGTTGTATAGCGTAATACAAAAATTAGCTCTGTAAAAAATCAATCAAATTGAAGACCTTTTAGTTATTCATTTATATGAAATACATGGACTGTTCATCATAATAGTGTTAAGTGTTATTAGAACAATCCATTTGTTTGATTCAATTAGATAGTTAAACGATTTCCGATTCATTGATTTTTTACAGAGATGATCTTTAAAGGCTATTTAAGATATGGATTGTTGGATTATAAATTTATTAAGTAAAAGTATGTTAATCGACAGTGGGGTGAATATGCTCGTTGACCCTAGGGGTGAACCTAAGAATTCCAACGAAGATTCAACTGGATCAAAATTAGCAGTGTGAAAATTCTTTTCATAATGGCAGTAATAATAAAGGAAATTTGAATTGATTTTATTTAATTTCATTTATTTATCTAAAATTTCCTAATCTAATCACGTTGTTGAAGAATAGGGTTTCTCTCCGCAAACCCTAGTGCTTTGTGGTAGGGGGCAGTTGAAGCAACGAGTGAAATTCAAAAAACTTTTATTTAATTTCAAAAATTTTATTCAAAATTTCCTAATTTAATCATGTTGTTGAAGATTAGGGTTTCTCTCTGCAAACCCTAGAGCTTCGTGG